>NC_045756.1:1855601-1886557 GCF_008692095.1 Etheostoma spectabile
CACACACACACACAAATACAACAGTGTGTGGCTTCGGTACCTGTGCAGATGAAGAACTTGGACTCTCCGACACTTAACTCCACTTTGTTCAAGGATATGGACACTTGTAGTGCGGCTGTATTAGAGAACAAAGAAGGGATGGGGAAAGACAGAATGAGAAAGAATAACATTGATTAGTTGTTAGTCTTAAAAATACAAAACGCATCATTTTATGACATGACTGGAGAGGCATCATACAAAATGACTTTCAAAAAGTCAGCTTCTTTGTCATTGTGGCTCATTTCCTTCCTTGTGTCATTTTCTTTTTTACTATCTGAGGACCACTCCCTATTGTATGTCACCATATAATAGGGATGCAAATATCCTTAAAATAACACAGCTATTGTGAGCACAAGACACATTGTCCCTTCTGAAAAGAATATATATATATATACAGTGGTGCTCAAAAGTTTACATACACATGCTTAAGTGGACTAAAAAGAGGAATAAAAAAATCATGTTTTGGAAATTATTTTAATACCAAATTAAAAAATGAGGTAAAATCCAACCTTTAAGGACACCAATTTTCTTTGTGAATGAATAACGTATTGTAAATAATAAATGTTCTATTAAATACAGGGTCATAAGTATACATACCCTATGTTAAATTCCCATAGAGGCAGGCAGATTTTATTATTAAAGGCAGTATTTCCTGGATTCAGGATATTAGATCGATAAAGTTCCCTTGGCCTTTAGAATTAAAATAGCCCCACATCCTCACATACTCTTCACCATGCTTAGAGATAGGCATGGGATACTTTCTATAAAATCATCTCTCAATGCAAATCAAACCCGGTATTAGTCTAACTGAAATAAAACCATGCCTATCTCTAAGCATGGTGAAGAGTATGTGATGATGTGGGCATTTTAATTTAAAGGCAAGGGAACTTTATCAGGATGCTAATATCCTGAATCCAGGAAATAACTGGCCTTTTAATAAAAAAATCGCCTGCCTCTATGGGAATTTAACCTAGGGGTATGATATATTATGACCCGTATTTTAAATAAGAACATTTATTTATTTACAAACGTTATTCATTCAAAGAAAATTGGTGTCCTTAAGGTTGGATTTTACCTCATTTTTAATTTAGGTATTAAAATAAATTCAAACACTGATTTTTTTATTCCCTTTTTAGTCAACTTAAGCATGTGTATGTAAACTTTTGAGCACCACTGTATATACACACTGTATATGTTTATGTAAACTTTAACTGTTTTCAAATTCCTGTTTAACAGAACAGCGGAGCTATTTCTCCTTGCAAAAATTGTTTTTGCTTGATACCTTCTATTATGCACATGGCTGATTGTGACAAGCTTGTCAGTCATTTTCCCAATGTATGGAATCCTTTCAGCCTGAGGTAATGCTGTTTGCAGTTAGCACTCTGGACGATGGTATACGCGGTGAACAACAGTGAGGCGGGAATTTAAGAAGCTGTGAAATAGAGATCAGTAAATAACTGCTGGTATTTTCCTGTGTTTTGTCAGGTTATTTTACATCCTGGATAACAAATTGAGAGCCTATCACACTCAAGTACAAAAAAAAAGCTAAGCGGAAATGTAGCTGGAAGTTAAGCTCCACCTTAATGACACAGTAAAATGGACAAAAACCAAGCAGTCTTGCAGACTCAAGGTACAATCAAAGACTTTTTTCTGTGCTGCTCTATTGTAAGTGCCACTATAAGCGCTGTAACGCCACATAATGGGGGCTCCTGAATAAGAGAGTGGCTCGATCTCGCCTGACATGAATTTATTCATCTGGCAGAAAGAGGAAAAAATGCAGGAGAAGACTTGTAGCGAAGAAAAAAGCGAAAGAACAAAAGTGAATCAGACAAAAAAGGGAGTGTCTGAATAGCAGCAGGGCAAGCTGGAGCTGAGAATGCATCGTGATGTTTAATCATGTGATGAGTATTGACTGGCAACTCAGCGGGGAGAAGGTCATTTTTAGGCCAGAGCCTGGGAGTCTCGCTACAGCACACTGAGTGAAGCGAGATATTCGAAGAGCCTGTCATATCTGTGGTCCTCATTCTTTACCCTTAGAGCTGCAAGTCTAGATAGGATCAAACACACACATTCACACACATGCTGTATAATACAAATGGATGTTATTTCTATCTACAAAGCTGGAAACTTAACAGCGGAGTTCAGGGTGCATGTCAATATTTGAGGAAATGATGAAATGATTATCTGCGGCTTCTGGGGGGTGCAGCTAACAGCAGCTGATGATCATGGCATACTTGAAATTAGTGGACTTCTTCATTTTGTATGAGCAGGAAATAGAATTCCAATACTTGGGGCTACTGCTGCTCATTTAGAGTCATTTAAATGTAAAAAAATAAAAAATAAGTTTAGATATTTTAGGTGTTCCTGGAGCCGCTTCACCACCATCTGCAATTAGCACGCAGCTCTTTGGGACAGTACTGTCCACAAACAGCACACTTACATTATTTAATTCAAACACACTATGTAATCCAAACCTGCTTAGAGGTAGTATGCAGTATGGAGCTGAGAAATAGCTACTATCTACAAACATACTGTACACAATTGTACTGTGGTGGTTCACAGTAATGCAAATACTGCTCTGGGGTTGATTAATCATGTCTATTTAACCCGGTGCCCTTTCACACCGCCTGCCTCTGACTTAAGGCAAATTCCTATCAATGCTGCAAGTAGGTTAACGGTTTTCAATTATTAATTGATTGCGGCCTGTTAATGCTGTATGTGATTGATCACGTAATAAGTCCCTCACAAAAGCCAGCAGGCAAAAGAAAAATGGGCCTTTTTTCTGTGCTGCCGAAGTCATTGTTGTGAATCATATAATTAAGTTCAACCTGGAAAATATAACCGTTCAGTTGGCATTTTTAAGCTACACCGAAGTCCCTGCAGCGAATATACATTGGCATTTTAATGAGAATTCTGACTGGATTGGAAATATGACACAGGAGAATTTGTTTATTTAAGCTGTCTCGCCTTCTGGGGACACAAAGAGACATACTAATTATATCCATTTTCAGAAATTGAATGTTTTTAGCTGCGTTCACCTGCTTATTACAGAGCTTGGGTCAATATGTTATGAGCATGGTAGCAATTATCAGCTCCAATTATTAGCTCCTCTGAGAAACGTCGGTGTCCAGGAAAAAAGACAACAGACAAAACCATTGATCGCCATTTGCAGTGTGTCTGAGAGGGTCGATACCATACATGACTTGCCAGTTTGTCTAACAACGTTGAGACATGAATAATTCCAGCATCAATTTTAAAATCTCAACCAAAAGAGGCTAGACTTTGCCCAGAAAGTTGTTGATTCAAATCATGTAACTGATTGGCATCATTGTTTTGGTTTAAGGTCTAAAACTGGACTGTACTGTTCAGCATCATTTCCAGCGGAAACAGCCAGCAATTTTCAGCCAAAGTGCTCTGAACTAACCCACCTACCCAGCACCAAATGGCACATAGACAAAGTTGTGTGGACAAAGGTGAACATAGTGGAGGACTTAGCAGCTAAAAAGCCAGATTTTCCCCTCAGGAGTTGTTGAACACCAAAAAAGGGCTTAAAGGAGAGTGAACATTGGACTCAGATTAGCCAGGTGGTGAGAATCTTCCGGAAGAAAAGAAAAGAAAAAGTTGAAAACTTAGCCTTGTGATACAAAAAAAGGATCATGTAAGTCTTTATGAGAAACTTACTTAAAATAATGACTTAGTATTTTGAAATAATGACTTTGTATCCCAAAAAAATGAGACACCTTCTCAAAACATGCCAAGTCATTATCCCAAGATATATCTCGAGAAGGCTTCTCAATATGATGAGAAATCTCATTTTTGTTAACTGGGCTTCCACAGTAACGCAACTCTTCATATACTATAATATAAGAAAGACTTTGTTGTCCCTGTGGGAAATTTTCCTTGGACATCACAGTGTCTGCAGTATAAAATCACAGCAAAACAAAAACAACAAACAACAAGAATTTGTGATATGTGTAACAATTCCAGATATCCCTGTATGTCCAGTTTGGCAAAAGCCTACAGTGAATTTGCAACCATTTTAAGTTGCCTTACATTGCTGTCAGTCTGTAAAACTCACCAGTTTTATGTGTCTTTTGCGTAACAATGCCAAAATCATTACATACCTTCAATTTAAGGTCAATAGAGGAAGAAGTGCTGACTGCGCTGGCCTGATGACATGATTTAGCAACATTTGGACCCAGTGCAATAATGTAGAGAACTTGCCAAAATTTAAGTCAGTGTGACAACACAGAGTCATTTAGCAGCAGGCTAAATCCAATGTTGAATGGCACATTGTCCAATCAGCTGGCAGGGAGAGAGAGACACCGTGCTCCGGTGCTAAAAAAAAAAGCCCCATTAAAGCCATGGCTAAATAATATGCACCACAGAGAACGTGCCTTTATTCATACATGTTATAGCGTGTAGGGGTTTATGTGTACTGTATTTCTGTGTGGGTGGGAGGCTATGTGAGTGTGTTTTTGTCAGTGTGTAAATGTATTAGGCACATAGAGCAGATATCCCCTCAGGCAAAAAAAAAAATGTTCTGCTTTAATTGTCTGTGATTTTGTGGAGGAGTTGAAGGGAATTCTTCCCTTGAACCACAGCGACGGAGAGAGTGAGACAAAGACAAGAGGTGAAAGAGTGGGTAGAGCAAGAGCAAAAGAAGGAAGATAAAATACTAATTACTATGTTTTGTATTCACCCAATTCTGTGTGTCTTGTGCATTTCTTCAAAGGTGTTAGCTAAGGCGGGAAAAAACTATTTCCAGTAAGAAATTAGCTTCAAAAATAGTCAACATTCTTTAAAACGGCAAACTCTCAGGTGCGCAGTGGCACCAGGTACCTGAGGGAGATATTTGTTATTATTTTGTAGTTATGGTCATTATTTCTATTGGTTATGATTAAATTGTACTTCCAATTAAATTATTGTTTTATTTATATAGCCCCAAATCAAAAATGTGTCTCAAAGGGCTTCTTTCCTTAGATCCTAGAAAAATGTTGATGAGAGAAGACAAAAGCTCCTCTGCACATGCTAATTGCTGAGATCTGGAAAAACAACTACATCATTACAATGAGGTCAGATTGGGCAAAAAGAAAAACAAGCGCTCACATGACCAGCCAGGTTGTGAAACAGATTACCTAAACCACTTCATTTGAAGGTAAAATGAAAATGGTGATGAATGATATTTTATGTATTTTACATTATGGTAGATGCTATTTCCCTTTGTGTTACTTCTCCTGTTCAGTTACCAGTTACAGACCTTTGATCAATTAACAAATTAACAAATCAGCTGCTTAATTTGACTGGACGAGCCATTATTTACATCCTTCATTTACAAGTGCCATTTTTAAAGGTTAAATGAATGCTTACGTAATTGAATTACTAATTTATGTCAGTCGGTGAATCCAAGTTCCAATAATTATACAAACGGGCATAAAAACCTTCCAAAGTAACAGAATCATTATTCTGGCTTTTACATGAAGCATTGAATGCTGGGAAATTGTATTTTGACATTAACCAAAAAGAGATCAGAGAAATATTTGAAAGGATGTGAGGAGTAAATTATGTTTCATAACAAAAGACAACATTTTCAAAATTCTGCACCCAGTGTTGGTGTTTGATATTACAGTATCAGGACGTTTGTTTTACATAGTAAAGAAAGCTCTTGTGAATCAGTTATTGCCAAGTTTGCCTATGGTCTGTCAAAGCATTGCCCCAGTCCCCAGTCCTAATTATCTGTCTGGCTGCATAACAAGCCTGTTTTCATGCTGGAGAGGAGGAGAGTGCTGGTTTTACTCAGCCAACCATATCCAATTGTGCCGACATACGGTATCAGGCCATGTGTTCAGTCTCAGGCACAACCCACAGCTACCTAGCTTCTCCCTCTCTTGCACACTTTCTCTGTATCTCTGCTTTTCGCTCACCAACTGCTTTGAGATTTATGTCTCCTACCTTAAGCCTCTTATGCCTCAGGCTACAGTGGCCGCTCACTATATCCCAAAACCACACACACACACACACACACACACACACACACACACACAGAATCATTCACTCTCACGTGTGCAGCAACATGCAAATACACAGATGTTTTGTTTTAGACAGATGTGAAATGTTTTCCTAATTAATAAGAATAAGAAACTTATCTAGCAGGTGGCTAAATGACAAAGTTGTTCTCTCTTTTCTTTTGCAGATAGAAAAAAGTATTATTACCAAGGCCAGTAATAATATAAGATACAAAATAAGCATACACACTTTGAAGGGTTCGTTGCACTATGCAAGTCTGTTTTTGGCATTTGTGGCTCATCGTATCAGTAGATTTGAGAAGTCACACTCAGTAAATGAATCAAATCAGCCTCAAGGAAAAGAACATTTCAAAATATGACTTCACGAAAGTTCATCAAAGAACTTTACCTTTCAATCAAAAGTAACAATGTGACAATGCAAAGACACATTTCACCTGTCTTTGTGGGTCATAACTTGATGAAATTACTTTAAGATGGTAATATTTGGATAACTATTATATTAATAAAAACTAAATGTCCTTAGATCAGTGATGGGCCGGTGTTGTTAATGTGAAACAAAAATTAGGGGTCGTTGGGGTTTCAGAGAAATGGAAGAAACCAACATGTATGAGTACTTGGGGGAACCTTTAGGGGTTCTTCATACTGTAACTATTTAATAATCACATAGAGCCCTTAAATAACCCTGTCATAAATTGCCTTGAACCATGTAATACATGCTCTTGAAGATTCTCTACCCTCACCGCTCATACGTTGGACTCTCAATATAGTAGATTAGGAATGGGAAATGATTGATGGATTTGTTGTAATCTATCCAATGTTTTCCATTTTAAGCTTCTTAAGAAATCATGAAGCCTTCTGGGGTGCAGTTACCCAAAGAAAAACATGAAAAACATTGCATAGTGAGTTAAAAGGCAATCTTTTCAGCTCCAGAATGAACCGATTATTTGACCATTGTCAATGACACCAATCGCCCTCTATATCCACGAGTTAAACGGCTGCCCTTTGGCTGCAGATACAGGGCTCTGAGGTGTAGAAGGAATTGTTTTGGCAGAAGTTTTGTCCCTTCTGTCCTAGCATTGCTGAACAAACTATCTTGTGGACTTTAATAGATCTGGTGTTGTTGTCGTAAATGTGGTTGTTTCTATGTGTGTACTTGTCTTTATGTAACCTGTTGATGTATTTGTCCATGCATATTGCTATGTGGATGAAACAGACTGTGAAAACAAATCTCCTATATAAATATCTATCTATCTATCTATCTATCTATCTTACTAATGACAATGCTTTTATTAAAACAACAGTGTGAAGTTGTTTTACAGTCAATCTAAGAAGCTGTAGGACAATAAAAGTTATAGATTCCTAAAGGACCGTTCTGTCAACAAATCAAACACTAAATCTATTGAACGCCAGTCAAACAATTGAGGCAGTATCGGAGGGCAGATGGGTTGCAAGAAGGGAAAAAGCTGAGCTCCAAGTAGTAATGCAATCATCAGTCATGAAAGAAATAAGGGGGGTTAACTGCCAGAGCTCCAATATTGGCTTTCAATTGCTACCTTGAAATCAGAACTTCTTCATGTCAAAGGTGCTGGTATGTGTGGGGACGCGATTCCCCAAATGACCCCTAATTTAGTGTGCACAGGGAGCACACACACAGGCACGCAGACATGCAAATTCACAAAGTAGAGTCCAATATGTAAAAAAGTAACCATAAAAACATTCATAGACATTCTACAGTCCCACAAAGAGAGCCAAGACTCCAGTATGACCTGGGGATTGTCTCATAACCTCTGTCTTCTTTATCCTCCACCACCGAGACAGTTTCTATCCTAGATGGACCACAAACTGGAGTATCACACTGTGATAGAGTAAATCCCATTTGTTTGGATGTTGTGTTCATATTTATAGAAACGTAAGAAAAATGGTGCTCCAATGGAAATTATCCAGAAGCTTTGACCATTTCTTTGCTTTTTTTCCTATTCTTTCTTTTTCTCTTTGCACTTCTGAGTCCTGTGTCTAATCTGTTAAAAAAGTCTTAATTTCTTCTTATCTCTCTCACCCTACCACTTCTGTTTCTCAGTTTCTCCTCTTTTTATCCCTCCTGTCTCCCTGTGTCCTCAGGCTGCAACCTGCTTTCTGCATACGCCAACATCAGCGAGTGTGGTTTTCTGCATACGCCAACATCAGCAAGCAGCTGAGAGAATACAATAAATCCAGGAACGTCGCTCAGACAGGATGATTTGCTTCACAATGCCCTACATTTACACTTCAATTCTTTCCCATACAGCCGCTCTCTCTCTCTCTCTCTCTCTCTCTCTCTCTCTCTCTCAAGACTGGGGATAATATTCATACTTTACCAAGATGTGCTATGTGGAAAAAGAATCTGCCTCTTCTTACAGTAATACAGTACATTAATACTGCAACTCTACTTGAGTTATCCCACTTTTATGTTCAAAAACTTATAAAGGACTACATTTACAACAATGCAGAACTCAAAATAAAAGGCATCCATTCATCCCTTTGCCAATATATCAGCCTCAAATGCTAATAAAGTGTTGACCAGGTGTTAGCTTGTAAAATAACAGAATAGAATAAGTGGAGCAGCGCTGACAGTGTTAATGAGTTGCCTGCGCTGCCTCTGTTTCCAAAAATTGTGGCAGTTTCATCTAATAAGGTCATCCATCAAGACAAAAAGGTTCCCGTCAAATAATTATGGTAATGAACCCAATTAAAATGACCGGCCATTTTTTCTGAATACAGACTAGCTAAGCTAATTTAATATATATGTATATATGAAAATGTCCTTTTTTTGTCAGAGGTTAACAAAAAAGGACATTTTCAGATGATAGGTTACTGTCATCCACATATGTGGCATTAGACTTCACCATCATTGTAGCATCTTAGTCAGGGACATTCTTTCTGTTTCTAGCAGGTACACATTGTTCCGAGCAGTAGCTGAGAGCTGGTTTAAAAGGCTGCAACAGATTCTCATGAAAGCTGCACCTGTGTCTCACATTTTCTGCACGTAGTCTGGAAATACATCAGTCACACCAATAATAGTCTGGAGCAGACAGAGTTGGAGTCAGAGTGTTCTTTCTGCGTCATAAGAATGGACTCAAGCAGAGGTGGGCAAGAAGTTTTGCTTATAATGATTCCAGAAATTCAAAATGTCCTGGCGTACATAAATATATAAAACATTGATCTGGTGAACAGGCCGGTGGAGCACAGCGGATTATTTCACAGGCCCTCCATAAGCACACGGAGATATGCGAACCCACATGTGAGGCTTTTCCACGTCTGTGGGAGGAGATGACTCGATTGAGTTCGGCAAGGAGTGATTCAGTAATAAAACCAAAAGGCCTTGGAGACGGTTTCCGACTTCCAAGGCGCTGCTGAGGGAAGTCTTGTAGGTTGCGGGAGAGTGAAGGTCCAACATTTATAAGCAGCAGACAGATGAGCAATGTAGTTTGAGTGTGGAGAGGTTGATAGAAAAAAAGTCAAAATGAATACTCATTACTTTGACATGAAAGAGTGCCTACGGTATCAAATCCTGTCTACTAATGTGTCTTATTTTGCCATCTTTGAAGATAAATGGCAGTTTCAGGCCATACAATCAAATAAAGGAAAATGCAAATAGAGGATGAGTGCCATGACTAGGCATAGAAGCCTCAAACACCAAGAATTATTGTAAGCTACTGTCAGTAGAAAGAGCCCTCCAGTAAAGGCATGTAGGTGTTTTGTCCGTCAGATTTACTTAAAGCAAGAAAACGGTTTGCCGTTGACAACGCTCTCCCACAATACTTCACTCCTTCTCATCACTGTTCCCTCTCCAAGACAGAGGCAGGGGCAAATAAAAATAGAAGTAATCTATTTCTTTGTTCAGCCATTCTCCTCCGCCAGCTGTTTGCGTGGGGATAAAGCCATTTATGAACACTTTTAGCAAAAACAAATCCCAATAATTATGTTTCTGGTTAACTAATGTGAGCTTGTCATTGCAACAGAACAGTGTGTGGTGTAGAAAGGGCAACCACAGATGTGGTGATTGGGTAGAAAATACTTCAGTGGTTACTGTGGGTGGGAGACCAGTTGCTTGCAGACTTGTGCTGCTTGTCACACTGGGAGCTAAATCTTTAACAACTCCTAATTATCGCAACATTTGAACATTCAAATGGGACTTGGTAAGTAGCTTTGTGGGTGAGAAAGAAGTTGAACAAGTAAACATGCAGAATAAGTCTTGATTAAAGTACATTTTCCAGTAAGAGCAACATAATTTCAAGGGACTTGGTTGCACTTTAGTCACAAAGGGGGCCACAGCTTTCGATTTGATGTGCACTTCGACTTCATCTGCACTGACGACCTGAGAAAGAGCACAGAATTCAAACTCATTTTTATGGGGCAAAGGGTTAGGAGCAGATGACTGGAGCGTGATGTTCCATAAGAGCTCTTGTCACTGCTTTTTCCCTCTTGCAATAACATGAAACTTTTTTGTTTCTGCAGTTTAAACTTATATCGTCTCACTACTCAAACAACAGCTCAAGCAGAAGCCCTGAACAAAAAGCAAAGATTTACAATACTGCTGTCTCCTGGCACAAGATATACACAATTGTGTTTCATCCCCAGCTGGGAGCTACTCCCTTTTCTTTGAGCAGAGACTCTTATTTGGTTTCAGCTGGCTAGTCAAACTCACTTTGACAATATGCAATTCTGCCAGTCAGATAGCCGCAAAAGTACAACTGTAAATTTGCAACAAACAATTGGACTGTTGCAGCATTAGACTACAAAAAACCCACTTGAAAACATATAAAAGCAGCATCTTCAACAGTAGTACAACTACACATGTACAGCATAGTTTTGATGTGTGTAATGGACATGTACATCTAAGCAGTTAGAAGCCTCACTAAGCCAAAATATCTCCAAACATTTCTCCATGTGAAATGTTCCATATTCAGAAAAGCCAAAAAAAAAACAGTGTAAAGCATCAAATTGATCACCAAGGGGTGCCTGTAAAGACTTTAATCTTACTTCTCATTTCATGCATGCTAGTGAATGACAAGAAACATGTTCTTTTTTTTCTGTGGCCAAGTGATCATTGCCGTGGGGATTGAAATGGCACGGTGGTGGGCTGATTATTCTCCTGCCACATCCTGCCGGTGCCTGTGACATGGCCATTATCTCAGGCCTGCGGATTAATTCAGTCACAAAGGAAAGGCCAGTGGCTCCTGCCAGGCCTGAAAGGAGACTATAGGGAATAATGCAAGGGAGAGTGGGGCAAGGTACAAACGTCTTCTTTGGCCTTTCAGCAATGAAATTCAAAGGTTTAAGGTCAACAGCCTCCCTAATTGCGAGGGTATGTCTCATGACAATATCGGTGCAGACCATTAAAGCTGGAATTCCCTGCTAAATTAAATTCTCTGCATTGTAAACCGAATCACACTCATTTTCTAAATTCTGCTACAGAACGCGATAATGCCGGGCGCCCCATTTAAGAGTGAAATGGATTTGACTCTAAATCCCGATCACATTGAACTGGTAATGAATACTCACCGAGAAGAAGGCAGGATTTGATGTGTTTGCAGAACGAGTCTTGCAGCTGTATGCTTTTGAATTGAATTTCAAATTTCATACAGATCACATGGCTGTGAAAGTGCAGCAATGAAATACAATGTATAGCATGACATGTGCAGTAAATTACCAAATTGAGGCATACTTTCATGAATCCACTAATAATAAGTAAAACGTCTTTAAAGAACAAGTCTAACATTGAGGATCATTTTTTTCAACAACCTCACTGTCTTTTCTGATCTGAAGTCCAGTGCTTCAAACCTTTATTATTCACTTTCCAACTTGTCCTATTCCTCCTACTCCAACACACTTTTGTATTTCTACTTCCCTTTCTACCTATCACCCTTAATTTTAACCAAGCAAGAGCCTTTCATCTTTCCCTTTTCTTGTTTCATTGTGCAATGAATTGCCTGTTCACCTTTACTGATTCCTTTTGGAAATCATGTCTTTCTGTTGTTCACTCCCCCTCTCACTAACTCACTCTCTCTCTCGCTCTGACAGTTTCGGGGTTGCCCATGCGGCGCTCTTGACAGAAGCTGCCACCAACTGTCACCGTGGCGCCAGCCAACCAGGGATTTAGGATGCCAGGACTAGCACCATTGAGTCAAACCAAACCAGTATAAATGAAACCAGATTGTATGTTCTCCCCATGTTTGCGTGGGTTTCCTTCGGGTGCTCCGGTTTACCCCATATGCACTAGGTTCTCCAGTCAGTACCCTTGATCAAGGCACTGGCTCAGATCTGGAGTTGGTCCCCGGGCGCTGTTAATGGCTGACCACTGCTCCATGAGGGATAGGGTAAATGCAGAGAATGAATTTTGCTACCTGTATGTGACAACCAACACTAGTTGATATTGTTGATTTCATGACATTTAACCAAATAGCTGTTGAGATATTTCAGTCGTGACCAAAGTGGAGGATGCACAGACTGAGATTGCCATCCCTAAAACTATGCTAAAGAGTAGTATGTGCACACAGCATTTAACAAAGGGTAAAACATGCCTTAGTCTCCAGACCTTTATCGGGACTGATAAAGGGATCCATTATGTTAATGGATAATTTACAACCACCATGAAAAAATGCTCATGTAACTGCAGTGACTCAGAAGAGCACCATAAATCTGGTCAGTATAAGCTGGCATACTGAACATGGGAACACTCTTGGACATTGCAGTACATTTTTTAAAAGCCCTAAGTGAGTATCCATTGATTAGCCTTTATTTATTCAAAGGTTTTTTTTCTAGGCATATTCCTCTGCACTGCGCCTTATTGCTTACCGCTACATTCAGACATGAGAGCTGCCTGTTAGATGCAGACAAAGCTGCAAAAAGGTATGCACAACATATTCTATATTTAAACCAAATACCACTTTCATGTAGAATAGGTGTTTGTGATACCAGTTAGAAACTTAATTGGTTGTGGGAGACTGGCTTCTCCTGTGGTGTGGCTAAAGGTCAAGTCATTATTCAATCTGATGCTGAAGTCTTTGAAAATAAGCAGACTTTAAATGGGAAATAGGAAATGTTGAAGGCAACGAAAACCTATTGATTGGTAGTATTTCTGTGTTCATAAATCATGGATGGATGGACGCATGGGCAGACAGACACACAGGCAGGCAGGTAAAAGCTTTTAGGCATTTTAGCTGTCTCTTACTATAAGTAGGTGACAGCTAGAACTAATAGGTTGACATATCCCTGTGTGTGAAGGTACAGTATGTGTGCACTGAATGATTGTTCAGCTGCGGCACTGAGTATTGCAGTAAGCACATTAAAGAAGAATCGGTCACTGAGCTCACAGGCGAGAACACCAGCCCCTCCTCCCCCCTCTCCCCAAGCTGATGGATGTTAGCGGGTGTGTATCTGTATTCATAGGCACATCTCTGCATGGCTTTCAATTAGAACTGTCAGGAACATGCACTCAGCGCCCACTGAGATAAAGGTAGGCAAACAAAATTATTTACATGGAGGGAAACCTACCTCTAAAACTAACATTCCTCCATGAAGTCTGATTCTCATTAAAACATTTAGATAGATAGATAGATAGATAGATAGATAGATGTTTATTGATCCCAAGAAAAATGGGAAATTCCTGTGTTACAGCAGCAAAATCAGTCACAAAGCACAAAATATAAATATGAATGCAATACTAGGAAAAAATATACATACATACAATATACATGAAATAATAATACGAATAAGTAAAAAGAACAAATATTTGAATATGTACAGGATGGGGGAACAATAATGTGCAACTGCTTAAATAATATGCTAAAATGTGCTAAAATGTAAATGTAAATAAACCAAATGTGCAGGTTGCATTAGTGCAGTAGTGTGGTGTCCAAAAGTCTCATCTAGCACCCAGAGATGACGTGTTAAAAAGTGTTATTGCTTGTGGTATTTTAAATTACAATTCACATTAAAACATATATATGCTACAATGACAGCCATAAGTACAAGTACAACAGTACAACATAAACATAGAAAATACAAAACACAGCAATACATCACATTCCCACACACATAAGGGCATGCTTACAGTATATCACAATCACATATGTGCACACAAACACACAGCAGTCACACATACATTACACCACAGTGAGTATTCCTGATAATTGTCGCCGCTGTAACTCAAAAGACAACATATCCCTCAGCTTTAGAATTAGCATATTCATTATTTAACTGGGGAGCAGCTGGCTAATTGGCAAATGAAATGCTTTCAATAATGTTCACATGAGAAGCAGAATTTGATTAAACTGAAACTGGGGAAAATACCGAAAAGGAAAATGAATATAAATGAGCATGTGCAAAAAAAATAATAACTTTTTGGGACATGAATAAAGTGACAGCCTGTGTCATAAGCCCTGCCATTGCGCAGATGTACCAACTTTGCTGTGTTTGTGTGCAAATAAAATGGTTTACCATCAACAGAGATGTATCAAAATGTGGCAATTACCGCAGTTTCCCATCCGGCGCAAACTAACTATCCAAAAAGAGGAAAGACTGATATTACAGTTCAGCTCTGGCTCAGGTACTCCAGTTTTTATGGACTGCCAAAGCCAACTGACTCGAGTCAGCTTTCTAAATCAGAAAGGAAGGAGGAGGGGGTCGGATGTGCTCGTAAAATTGCCCCCTCAATTCTTGTCTCCGCTCATTCAAGTTAATGACACACACTCTCAGGCCATATATCAGGGTCTGTTTGATCCTGGTCAAGGATATTAAACTTTGATGTGTTCCCGCATTTACTAGTCCTCTTCCTTCCTTTGCAGAGGACAATGCAGGGTCCATTTGATATGTGCACCCACCTGATAGCAAACAGGAAATGACTCATAAATGCAAGCCAAAGTGTTGGCACCAAGGCTGACAAGGCTTCATCCCAAAATGCTTCAAATCCATTTTGGCAATTTTAGCTACTTGTGATCCGCAATAAAAGGTGACATGTGTGTCAGCAGGGTGGCGTCAAAAGAGTGCCAGGAGAGTGAGAGCGGAGCAGCGCGATAGTGGTACAGCGGAGGAAGGGGGTGGAAAGACTGGGCGGATGTACTGTTGGGTCACAGCAGCTGAAGCTGGTGGTGGCCGTCACTACACATCACCTGGCAGCCTGCCAAGTGTTACCTGCAAAGATACATTTACTATAGCTGTTTCCCGAGGAGGACAACACTGCTAGCATTAAACCACGGTGTGCCACAGCGACTGCTGGCTTGCTGCTGGGTCACATTTCAAAAAGTTGTTGTGCTGCTGTAAGTGGTGACAGCCCGGTGCGAGAGATTTCGGGCCCTGTGACCCAGATGTTTCCTATTTTTGCAACACGTTCGGCAAGGTTTTATTGAGAAACTAAAAGCAAACAAATCAACGATTTCTTGATTGTTCCAGAGCGTTACAAATGTGTGGAAGCAGTCCATTCAAGTGCCATAGTGAGCTATATTTTCAAGCACCCTTTAATGAAAGCACTTCTCATTAGACATAACAAAGTGCTCCAGTTACTTTTGTTGCTTATTTTCCCATTTGCCACTTTGTTTTAAATTGTATGCGGTGAGTGGTGGGTGAATGTCGAGCTAGCTGACTGTGACGACCCTGTGTTGACGAATGAGCGGAGGCTGTTTCCACACAATCACTGGCAAAGGCCCATGCTAACATTCAGAGATGGAGTCCCTGCTGGGTGTGGAGAGTATGCAAATGTTTCCCCACTTTCTCCAATAGGTTTTCCTTGCTCTTTTTTCCCTTGCTGTCGGTGTTGTTGTTGAGAATAGTGTTTGTTGCCAGGATGCATGGGAGGGGGACATTGCAGGCTCCCACAGCTGCGCCACAGTGGCCTGGAGACAATGTGCATCCTGGGCTGCTCAGACGCAATGCAACAATTGTTTGAGGAAAAAAGAAAACACGAGTCAAGAGAACCCAATCTCTTCATTTCTGATTAGCATTGGAAATGAGCTGCATCATCAGGGCCTGTGGAGGGCTTCTAACCTAGAAGCCTTGTTGATAACGTGTATATCAGTGGAGCAGTGTGGGTATTTGCATGTATGCTCATGTTACTGAGCAAAAAAAAGCTTTGGCATTCTTTTAAAAGCATGACCATTTTGGGAAAATCGTGACTTCAACAGTTCCTCGCTGTCAGAACTACTACATATACTGGATACTGTTTACACTGAAGGTGCAAAAATAACTTTCACTATCAATGAAAGACAGAGTACAATTTCCCATTTCCAGTCATCCCTCGTCTCACTTCTCAGTGTTAATGAGCTGTGGTTTTGCCATCGTTATCAACAGCATAGCCTGTTTAATTATTCATACTGAGGCTGTTCTGTGTGCCACTGTTGCCTGGAATCCTTCTTTTCCCTTTGGTTTCTTTTTTGTTTTTAAGAAATATTGATAAGCTGCAGCCTAGCGGTGTGGTGAATGACAGCTTGGACAGTGGAGTTTGGTTGTTATTGGTCATATTTTTCTGCACATGCGTTTCACATTAGATACTTGGTGTCTGGGTACAGAGGCGGAATTCAATTCCCTGCTTTTCAACAAAGCATTGCTGCTGTTGATGTATAATGATGAACCGAACATATGGCTCAGAACATAAGTAGTGGCAAGTTAGGTCTATATAAGCTGGTCAAATACTTTTTGATTTTTTTTACTTTTTGTTCTTTGGCTATGAAAGGAGCCATGGACTGCAGCTATGAGGGCCATGCATATGACTGATGAATAAATAACACTGGCTACCACAGGGGAGGCCAAGATTCACAGCATTGTGAATACGCTACCTCCTTTCATGATGATCTGTCTCTAAAAACATTCCAGTACATCCTCCTCCTCCTCTTCATCCTCTTTTTCTTCCTCTCTTATACCCTCCTTTGTTTCCATAGAAACTGGGTCTTGTCCCATGAATTCTTCCCTCATAGCAGTTTCCTTCCCCACTGGATTGGCTTCAGGAAGAGTATCACTCCTTCCAAACAAGCAGCAGCAGCCTTTCCTGCAGCTTACCCTATCTAATGGGAATTTTCTTTCCGCAGAGATCCATAGGTCAAATGTCGGCAATAACATGATGCAGCTATGTGTAAGCCTGCTGTGTTACTAACTGACATAGAGGCATTGTAAGAGCTAGCGTGTATACAGTATGTTAAGTAAATCAATACAATAGAGCCTGTGTATGATTGTGGAGGCAGTAATGGAGTGGAGGTGTTGACACTGGTTGCTATTTTGCGGATCAATTGCGACCACAATACACCGGCTTTATTCTGGATTCTGTTCCTAGGCATACTAGGGAGTTGGTCTCATTTTATTTTTTTTAAAGGCTTTTTAAAGGACCTTGCAGAAAGGCAGTCTATATGTCACTGTTTAGATTGATTGATCAATTGATTTAGGACCCAGGGGTTTTTATGATGACATTGTTGTTTGAATATGAGGGAAAGTATGTTCAGGTATTTACCTGTAAGTGTCTCTGTCTGTTTGAAACCGTGCTGCTGCCACTTGCCAGGACACTCTTGTAAAAGAGATTTTTAATCTCAAGGAGTTATTTATCCTGGTTAAAAAAAGGTTTGAATGAATGAATACAGAAACTGACAGGACCGACGCAAATCAAAACCACTGCTTAACATCACTCACGCCGAAAAGAAATACTGTAGGATATTCATCATGCTGAAGCTGAATAATAATAATAGGTGCTGATAAAGCTTAAATGAACACGTGTCTTAATGCTCATCTGTATGCTGCAGGTCAATTTATATTATTTATAAATTTTTCACAATTTTTCCAAGTAGACATTTATCCCTGACTACTAATCCCTTGATTCCATTTGCCATTTCTGAAAACGATTTAGCTCCAAGAGGACTGGTTGACTTACCAATTGATGGGGAACCTTAAATTAATTAAAAGAAATCTTAATTACAATGATGGCCCAGTGCCCTTCTTCCAAAAAGAGCAACGCTCAAATTGATACAAGAATCTCGTGGGTGTATTCGAAAAAAACACACAGATCGGTTGCTCCGATGATCATTTTGCATGAGGTTGGAATAATCAATGACTGGAATGAGGCCAAAGCAAACACATGCTCAACATTCTCACCTCAGATGGTAAACAAATTCACAGTCTACGTTAAACACAGGTCAAACGTTTCCTGTTTTACTTCTTAACCCTGTTAATACTGGGGCAAGAGTCAAACTGGCTTCTGTGTTTCTACATTCTTGGGCTCCCAAGACCATGAATATGTTGGATGGGGTGTATCCTCACAGCCTACTGATCTTTGCCCACATAATTCCAGACAAATAAAATAATGTTTGTTCATGCACAGCAAACAGGACTCTTATGCCTGCATTTGGCTCCATTTCAGTGAGTTGTGGATGCACTTATTTCAGACACTTCAACAGCGTGAAACGCAAGTGCTGAATACATTTTTTTGGACATTTCAAAAACAGCACAAGGTGAGCCTGGATTATATTGCCAGTGTTTTCCATTGTGATAGAAAAAGTAAAGCAAGGCCAGTAGAGCGAGCGCATGAGGTAACCTTTTTCCCACTCATTGTTGAGGGACCATTCGATAAAATCTACTGTAATTAAGTTTATAGGCTGATTGTTGTGTATTATTTACTAAGCTGACACTTGAGGGATTGAACCATGTTATTAAAGCTTTAACCCATTTCAATTCAGCTTGTGCTAAATGAACAACAACCACAGAGATGGTTTTCCGTATTATTCTAATTTACAGGATCATGCCCACGCATTTCTTGATGGTTCTTTTGTCACAACATCTATCTGCATAAAGCCTTTCTCTTTCATCATCTGTTAGTATAATTTCATCTCGTAGTTAGGAGTACTGAAATAAATGGGAGGCTGCTTTTCAGTCAGAGAGTGCAAATGTATGTAACAAAATTGCAAAGGGGAGACACACATCTACATAACTAATATTGATTGCAAAATTAATTACTTCCTGCGTACTCGTAACTTGCTATTCTGTATGATCTGACTAACACATGGATACACAGATCACATATAAACACTGTGCAAGCATTGGAGCAATACATTTTACTGCTCAAATCTAAAGGTAAGCACTGCACACTTGAATCAGTCCTGTTTGGTGGGGCTGATCAAGATACTTCAGAGGAAGGGGCCAAAGCCAAACTTCCAAAATTAACATTCCAACCTCTCAGACCTTTAAGTGTGTCAGCAACGATAAGAGCTGTGCTGTGTGGAGATTGAGGAGGCAATTATAAAAAGCCCAACAAACAGCAGGTCGATGATGTTTTAATGGAAGCTTTAATCTTCTTAGGGGCAGATATGATGTGGCTATTGTTTTAATTGAGTCTAGTTTTGTCTCAGGTGCAAAAATCTGCTGTTTGTGTCCCTATTTGTTTTTTTAATCACAGTGCAAATAAAAAAACATAGTTTACAATTCTCTTAATAGCGCATTCAATGTTCAATCAACTATCCCAACCCACTGAAAAGATGGGAAGAATCGTTCAAAAGCACATCACTAATCAGAGCT
This sequence comes from Etheostoma spectabile, assembly GCF_008692095.1. NCBI lineage: Eukaryota > Metazoa > Chordata > Actinopteri > Perciformes > Percidae > Etheostoma > Etheostoma spectabile. Next base: position 1,875,191 of record NC_045756.1, read on the forward strand.
ACAAGTCCAAACAACAGGCCGCCAGCACCTAAAAAAAGGCAAGCGTGGCATATTGCTAGGCTGCTAGTGGGATGATTCAACAGAGAACGAGCCAAACCTGAGTCTGTTCCACCGCTGCCCTCTGTGAGAGAACACCAAATGTTTGGTTACGTCTGAAATATTTGAACAGATGGAGGAGAATTGTTTCTGCCAATCAACATCGCCTGAAGGTAGGCCGCCCCAATGAGCCACAGACAGGAAACAACGCCTACATCATGCTTGATTTCACATACATTGGCGTGAACACACACACACACACACACACACACACACACACACACACACACACACACACACACACACCTCCCACGTCAAACCCCTCCCTAGTAACACCCTGAGCTTCTGCACCTCCCCTAACACGAAGGAATGCAAACAACCTCTGTTTCCACTGCACTCCCCTCATTATGGCAGTTGTTTTCTCGGCAGAGCCCTCGTCTCCTTCTTTGCCATGCTCACTGGCAACCCCCCCCCAAGGTAATCAATAGATCTGCACTGAGCCGCCCAGCCGACTGGAAAGTCTTGTTGCTGAGGCTCAATGGACGTGCGGGGGCGAGTAGGGAGAATACATTAGAGCCTAGTGGCACCACTAAATCTGATGCAGCGACTGCGACTTATGCCTTGGTCTGATAGGAGGAATTTATTGGATGGGACTACCCCCCCCTGCAATGTGGGGATGAGAGGGGCTGTAAACACTGGACTCTTCTTGTAGCCTGGGAAGATAACGGTGGCAGAAGGTTATCTGCGCCGCAGCAGGAGTGATGTATGCACGACAAATACGGGAAAGTGGCGTACTATTGCGACTGCCTCCCTCTCCCTATACTCTCTCATGGCCTGATGTCCCGTGTCTTTCATCCTAACTGATCTGATCTGCTGTCGAAATCAAGATGCAAAGGTGTGTGGTTGTCGTTGTCTCAGGCGCTTTCAACAAACCGCAATCGCCCACCTCTTTTTCTCACTTTGTTCCAAATACACACCGAACATGAAGTACCTGCAACCTCAAAAGTGGCCGTAAACATAGTGGCCACAAAACTGCGCGCGCGCACGCACACACACACACACACACATACACACACACACACACACAAATCTTTTTTTGCAAACACTCTACTCTACCCCAATGGACACTCCGAGTGGCCCCTAAAACAGGCTGCTGAATACTGATTACAGCCTCTCCACTAGCTCCATCATTATCATGTCTTTAATTGGGGCCGTGTTTGTATCTTTTCCCGCTGCACAGCTCCTTAAACCTTCTGCAGGGCTCTCGGATGTGTTTACCGCTGCGCTCGGGTGACTGAAACAGTGCCCTGGCTTGGGGACAAAGGAAACAATGTCCCTGTTTAGGGCTGTTCTGCTCGGTGACAGCCCCCTGGCAAGCAAAGGCAACTTCTCTAGTGGCTGGCCTTGACTGTATGTGCTTGGGCTGAGAGCGACTGTAAGGAAGACATGATGGAGGAAGAGAATGTGCTTTCTCCGGGAAACAAGGTAAAAGCCAATGGATGTGTGACTGGATAGCGGCTTCCTGATCCTTGTGAGGTTACGGGTTGTTTAAGCACAATCTATGCACACACACACACACACACACATACATACACAAACACACGCCTTGCCCCCTTCACCCCAATTTCTGTTGTTGGACCGCCTTGCCCTGCGGAATCTGGTCCATCGATCTGTCCTGGCCGACTCGAGTAAATGTACTATTCACAATCTGTCTCCTTGCTTCTAATTTCCATTTGAGCAATTGGCTGGTATGGCTGGAGCATCGCCCAGAGGCTGAAGTCCATGGAGAGTGACTCTATTGTCTAGTGCTTTATTTATCCCTCTCTGGGCTGGAAAACTATAGCCCCCCCACCGCCAACCACCACCCTCCAGCTCGGCAGCCAGGAGCGGCAGAAGAACGGATACTGCAGAGGAGCAGAGGGAGCTGTCTGCTATGGCTACATCAACTGTCTCATACAGGCTGGCAGAGTTGCCGCTGCTTCAGCAGTGCCTCGACAGCTCTTGGGCCGTTTTCAGGTTCACTGGCGACTGTTTAAACAGCCGAGGCGTTCAAGGGAGCTCTGAAAACATAAAATAAAGCTCTTTTCTGACTTGCTTGAGGGTCTTTGGATTCATTGTGGATGCCATGTGATTGCAATGTTCTGAGACAAATTAGCATTTTGCACTTGTTTTGAAACTACAAAACCCACAGAGAGACAGTAGCAGCTGCTCTTGAAGACAACCAACAACAATGTCAGCAATTAAGCACTCAAATGCCAATAGTTTGCTGGTATGTCTGCATAAATGTACCAAGCAAATTATCAAAAGAAATGATCAAAGTTAAGTTATTATGCTATCGGGAGACCATCTGGTTGGCCTTAGATGAACTTTAGGGGGTCCAAGATGCAACAATGTAGTGAATACACGTTATATTTCAAATCTTAAGTTCTTTGATTTATTTTACAGGATGCTAAAAGAATAAAAGAAATGACCCCACCTCGTAAGATCCTTTCATGATAAAAGTACATGCAAAGGCACTGCTAAAAGAGTCATGATTAAAGTGGCTAATTAAGTCTGTAATCTTGTTTTATTTTACAGGGCCAATGTGCTAAATCTGTAAGAAAACATCCACAGGAATTGTCCAGGGGTTTTGATGTGGGCAGGCACCACACAGATATGCAAACACATTTATAATATCAAGGATTACCAACAGCTACAAGAATTTCTCATTCATGTCATGTTTATTATATCATAGATAAACCTTTTATTAAAATTGTGCAGACATGGTACCGCCCCACAGCTTTGCTTTTATCCACCATGCTTAAAACAACATTAACAGCTAAAGTTTCTTATATTCTGGATGGCATAACAAAAACACCAGCGCTGAGAGCGTGAGGAAAGTATCTTTCAATAAGACTGGCAAATTATTTCAAATGTGTGGACATCAGAGAAAGAATACATGAAACTGTGCCATGTATGCCTGCAAACAAACTAGGCTAATACTTTGAGTATTTCAAATACTGCAGAGTAAATGATCCGTCGCTTAAAGCAAATTGAAATGATGCATTTTCTCATTTTCTTTGTGGCATACGCCTGATGAGAACGTCTTAGCAAGACGACTTTCTTCCTGAACGCCTTAATTTGAAATGGAAAAAGATGTGTTTTTTCCCGTTGAAGATGAAAAGTAACACTGACATGAACCTATCTCTTTGGAGCAGCGAGGCCGCTGCAAGCGGCGGCTGTGATTGATGTCGTAGTACAAATGTCTACCATGTGTGTCAATGGCACACTGGGGAGCAGGCTGGAATTGTCAGAGCTCACTCCTGAAAAGGTTAACTTAAAAACGAGGGAATAGACATGTGGGTGGTAAAGAAAGGCAGATGAATGAATCAAAAAAAAAAAGAAAGAGAAAGAGCAGAGAAGATTAAAGTGGAAGACTTCACTCTGTCACTTGTTACTTCTTTTTTAATAAATCCCATGGTCGTGTATGACCATCTGCCTGCAGTACACTGCAGGGCTGGCGCTGGCTGCAGAAGTGCCTGTCTGACATCCACCTGCAGCCATCTACCTGCAGTGACCTAACAGAGCGCCTGTCTGCTTAGAAAGCCCCCCCCCGTTGCCCAAACCTGGCAAAAATAGGTCCTCAGTGTGTCTGGTTTCTATCACAGTGTGTGTGCTTGCATATATTTCATCGTCGGCTGATGTGCATGCATGGTTTTTTTTGTAAATACAAGTAAGCGTGCTGATCAGGTTTCTGTGTGACAAAGAGAGAGAGCAGTCAAACGAGAGAGCTGGGGACATTTACTCGTCTATGAAATGTAAAGGGGGACAACCTCATGCTCGCTGTCCTTCCCCAGCCGGCCAGTACTAAGCAGGCAACAGATGGCTTGTTGGCATAATAAGCTGTGTAATGGCCACACTTTGACACACAGACAGAGGCGTGCACGCAAACACACGCAAGCACACACACACACAGAGATGGTACAAAAAGAGAAAGATAGAGCTACGTCTTCCTAGGACTATAAAGACAAGAGGATAAACAGGAGACAAAGTGGAGACAAAGATGAGTGGCTTGGTTGTCTTCACTTCAGCTGCAGGATGTGCACTGCAACAAATAATTTCACAGGTGACTTAACACCAGGCTGAGAGCAGTTATACCATTTTGTACTAATACACTCTGGAGTTTACTTTCATATTACCACAGAGAGGTGAAAGGTTAAACAACAAAAAAATGATTTTCATCAGGGCTCCTTCAAGGAATGAGTATTTCATTTCAGTGTCAGTTTTGGTACTCAACATGACAAAAAATTGATTTTATAGCCACGTCATGCATGATTTTATACACCCATTTTTAGTTTGAGGGTGTTACTAAACATAGTGGTATTAACCCAATTTCAGTTCGTTGCTATCATCACGTTTTAGACATAGCAAGTCCCCTTAACACAGTGGGTAAAACAGAGTCAAAGATAAGGAAACTTTCCTGCTGTGTCATATTTTGGAGGGAAAAACATTAAGTGTTTAAAACATTTGGCATATGGATGGAGGTTTTTAGGTTGCAGGGTTGGTTTGAGAAGTTTTTGAAGGTTTTGATCCTGTGGATTTGTTTGCAACCACCATCAACAAACATAGCACTGGCTACAAGATTTGCCAAATATATTACTGACTATACATAATATGGACTTTAAGATGCATGTGGCATAATTGTTGTATGAGATATCATCTCCCTTATATTAGTCAAGTCCTTTCGATTAAATCTCAATATCTGACTTTATTGCCATTGCTCGTTTCCTGATTTTTCAAGGGCCAATACAGGACTAATTGACTTGTTTTAATGGGTGTTTTTTGTTGTCACATTGGGAAGAGGAGATGAGGCAGTTGGTCCTTTGTGCCACCCAATGAATGCCTTTCAGGTTTCTTTCTTTACAGCTCAGGCAGGGAAAAAGCACATGCACCCGACCCCTGACTGTCATGGTTGTATGTTTCTGTTTCCTGTTTTATTTTGAAGTCTCTGTTATCTCCCTTGTCTTGTCTAGTTTTACTTTCTGTCTTTAGATTTCCCACCCTTGTGATTGTCTTATGTTTTTCACCTGTTTACTCAGCCTAGTGTCACCTGCTCCTTATCTTCTCATTACCCTGTGTATTTAGTCTCTGTTCTGGCTTTGTCTCTTGGTCGGATTATTGTTTGCTGGGTAGTGGGTTTTGCTTGACACTGTTTCTGTGTTTGTCGTTCCTGATTTGTCGGGATTCTGCCTGTTCTGTTTTTGTGGAATGCCTGTTATCTTCAGGACTCCTTGTGTTGTAAGGATTTTTGTTATTAAATATTCAACCTCAATTATTGTCTGCTGTCTCTGCGCTTGGGTCCTATATTCTCTGAGCCACCTGACACTGACTCATAAATCACAAGCTCCTGATCAGTTTTTTTTTTTTTTTGCCTCAGAAGCAGACTGTGACCTTGTTTTGAAATGCTAACGCACCCCACTAGCCATTAACTCCAAGTCGTGCCTTGGCTTTGGTGACTCATTACAGAACGTGAGTGGGCCTCTCTCTTCACTTCTGACTTCACAGTTCAAGAAGCTCATTGAATGTATGAAACTCATATGGATGGTGGCAGTCACGGAGGCAGAAATAAAGCGATTTGAAGTCCTTGAATTTGAAGAGGTCTGTGCTGAAATGTGTGTGGTTAATTCAATGTCCACTTAATGTGATGGAGGCCTAATGAGTTGGGGATATGGATATAAAACATTATCTCAAAATCCACAGGAAATAACACCAGTTACTTTCTGTGGAAGACTTCAGCATTTTAGTTCAGCATTGATCTGTTGTGAAACTGAAAAGGTGAGACCGTCATGCACTATATTGAGAGAGATACAATCTTATTATATGCCTTTAAATCCTTCTTTACTTATATGAGGTTACAAATGTGGAAGATATGAACGAAACAGCTCTCTTGGCTACCAAATATGTAACTGGATATTACAAGTGAAGGGTAAGCCTGTGAGACTATTTCCTGCTATCAACTTTGTTGTATCCCAGTTTTCTGTTAGAATTAATTTGTCTCCTAGGTTATACTTAGGATGTTTTTCTTCTGAATATGGCCACAATTTTGTAGACAACCAAACATGATTGTTGGGCATTTTATTCCAAAACTTCACTTTGCCAGGAAGGATTTTCTCCAGATTTTGGAACCTAGCTGGAGCAATTTGCTTCAATTTAGCCATATGAGGATTAGTAAGGTTGGCCGCTGATGTTGGATAATAATGATTAAAACTCAGCCCCAGACCAAGCATATATAGTCTATATGTTCACTGTATTCAATACCATGTAATGAGAGAGATAGAGATTGAGGCAGACAGATAGTGGTAAAAGGATTTATTAAATCGACAGATTCTCCATTCATTTTCTGTACGTGTCATTGAGGCCCCACAGATGCTACCAACATGAACATGCAAATGACTCATTCATATCTGACAGGGTCTCGTTAATTTTCCATTAACATAGATCATAGTGCATGTCAACTGACACGGTTAGGGTAAGTGGCTCAGTGTTTGCACATGCTCACTGACAGCTGTAGGCTTGATAAAACATGATGGAAAAACAGAAGGGTAATATTTTTTTCATGAAGAAGAAGCACTGTGAGCTCCTGCTTCTCCTTATATGTTAGGGTTAGTTTTTATTTGGTACCAAAACGTGCCCCAGTGCCTAATCCTGGGCACAGTCCAGCTTCACTGATGGGCCAAAGCTCAACAGAGTGCAATGTCCTCACTGATTGGCTAAATGGCTCTTGACGGCCGGGGTGATTGGATCAACAGTGCATGAGATCCAATTCGATTGGGTGAAGTGACCACCAGCTGAATGCTAAAGACGCAGCTGCTCTCCATGCTCCCTACTCTATGTCCTAAGAACACACACACACATATACACCCACTGGAGAGCATGCTGTAGCTCCATATGTAGCACCATGCTGTCTTGCCCTAGGGAGGCATTACCATTTAGAGTAGGGGGAATGATCCAACAGTGCTAGACAGAGCCATGGCTCATGTGGTGGCCACACTCTCTCCTCGCAGGAAACAACACTTCTCAACCACAGTCTGCTGTTGCTGTCTGTCCCAATGCCAACAAACTATTAGCTGGAGTACTATCCATCATGAAACCTCTCCTGTTTTGGACACAAAATTCATCCTCTCCATCTGTCTCCAGGCCGATTTGCCTTTGCAACAGAAACCCACACGTGTGGGCATTTTTCCCACAAACCTACACATACCCATAATAACCATAAGCAGCCTTGCATACAGCAACAGATGTCCAAAATGTCTGTACGTTAACATGTTGTTTTGATTTAGAGATTTCAATGTTAATAACCTGTGGATATATTCCTCCAATCAAATCATAATTTCTAATTTTTTATCTCCTATTATTTTATGAGTTGAGCCATTCTGCAATCTTTTGACGGAACCCCTGGCCATTGCAGAAGTAACCCTGGGAAACACTATTAATTCACAGGTGAAAATAGTCCCCATCAAATGACATGTGTACTCCTGTTAGGGTAAGTACCTTATTTGAGTGTTAGTAATAACAGATGTGTACACACACACACACGCATACATATATATATATATATATATATATATATACACACAGTGTATGTATTATTGACAGAGGTTTTCCTAAAGGTAGGCATTCCTTTAGCGGTAAGACTAATCTCAGGAAGACGTTTTCTCCATGGGTTGAATAGACTCCCAAGATGGCTTGAAGTATCACAAATCCTTTCATATTTTAACTCACAGTGGTTACTATTCACACCCACATATTTCAGCTACACAAAATTACTTTGCTGTATTTTTTTTGCAAACTAAGTGATGTCACTGCAGCCAGGATGATTGAGTCGCTACTGAAACAGACTTCTTTGCTCAGAGAGTTCCGTTAGCGGAGTCTGGCTCTCCCTGTTAATCATACTGAATATTTTCCTTTGTCTGTTTTCAGAGCCGAAACCTAAGCTGTAGTGTGTGTGGGTGTGTGTGTGTGTGTGTGTGTGTGTGTGTGTGTGTGTGTGTGTGTGTGTGTGTGTGTGCAACATCTTTAAGCTCTGTTACCGAGTAGGAAACTGACACAGGCAGCGGGCAGAAAGGGTGAAAATTGTCATCACACTGCCAGTATAATTCAAAACGATAATGGGTAATTTATCCATGCTCATTTTCTAGGTTAATTTACTAATTGGACTCGGTAGGAAATTGGTTGGGAGCAAAAAAAAGAAAAACTACTTAAGGATAGCATGCAGTGCCGAGCAGACTATTGATAAATGAAAATTTGGGTTCAGCTATTTATTGATTATTAATTCCCTCATTTTAGCAAACCACATCACTCTTTATCTGTAAATATGAATGAAATAGTATAAGCAACCACATTCACCGATCACACTGGCACTGCAGTGCACACGCATGCAACTGCAAACACACACACTTCCTTTCTCTCCTCCTCCTCCACAATGGCCCTTCCAATACAAACCTCAGCACTCAGTAGATTCACACACGCATATTCCATGAATCAACAGCAAACCGCTTGTACAGTGCAACCAGTTATCTGGCCAGCATGGGGAACAAGTGAAAATGCGGAGGGAAAAAGAGACCTTCTGCCACTGTGTTTTTTCCACCTGCCCCGTCCTTATCTGTGGCAGGAACGGCGGCCCGTCATGGCTCTTTGGGCTGCCAGGAGATGGCCATTATCGCTGGCACTCCATGGCCGTCTGCGCCACTATCTACACTCAGCAAGGTTCCTCTTTATGTGCTCAGGGACATTTTTCCAAAGTGTGTGCATGTGTAGTAAGTGTTTGCAGAGGGAGGTATCAATGATCAAAGCCCCTTTTCTAGTTCGCTCTTCATAAGACATATGACATGAGTAAAAAAGACAACAATCCAACACGATTAGAGAGTCCACACAGCCATGTTTTTTCCATCATAAATTTAGCGTATTAGCAGGCTTACTTTTCCAAAGCTATTTATTTTGGATTTACAGATTTTCCTCAGTATTTAACACAATGAATGAATGCATAAATCAGACATTATTACTTCATTTGTTCCTTCAAAGCACCCAATATTAGAACACAGCAGATCACCACAGACAGCTTATGCACTCCTCGGCTAAAATAAATGTCTGTCGAAGCGAGGCGTTTGCTGTTTTTCGCATGTGTTTTCCCCAGTTGCATGTTTTACAGAAATATTCCTGAGGAAGGAAAGTGGTGCAGTGAATGTGCGAAGTCTCTTGGTTTCACACTTCAGTGAAAGAAAAGTTGAAAACCGAGCAAAAAAATCCAACCCCCATGTGCTTGCAACTATGCATATTTAGTTTCACTTTGAGAGTCGGGCTGATTCTCGTGGTGTTACATTAGGCTGTATTAATGCAGTCATCAGCCATTGTGTCATCCCCACAGACCGATGATGTTTCCATCCTCGGGCTAGCAGATAATTACAGTAGCCGAGTTGACTCAAAACTCCCAAGCACTGCTTTACTCGTGAGTGTGGATTTGTGGACGTGGGTGCAACAACCACTTTGTTCATCAAATGGCCAAAGTGGTCACTCGTTGGCCTTGTGTTTGTTTATTTGAGTTAAGTGCGTTCTAAAATTTCCATTTGGCCATGACCCAAAACACAAAGTGAATCTTGTTGAAAACTTCCGATGAGTGATGTGCATTCATTACATCATCCTATTTCATGATTAGGCCCATAAAAACAAGGCAGGCTTTAACTGACAAAGCAAAGAATTGGGCAGCTGGTCAGAAGTCCAATCTTGTACAAACAATCTGCACATGCATGCATGTAAAATCAAGTAGATAAATCCTGGCTTATCTCTCCAGATGTGGCCCAGCTGTATATAATCATTTAAAATCACGTGAACACTCGGACATAAACACTTGCCATAATAAAGAGCCTCTTAGTGTTCAATATGAAACACAATATATATATATATATATATATATATATATATATATATACACATATATTCATGCCCAAGTTACATTTGGTTGCGTTTTAGTGTGAAATAATACCAAAATAACATTTCAGCTGGAAGAGGATAAAAAATAAATATCATTAATCTCCCGTTCACATGTGCTCATTCAAGTTGAAAATCAAGGAAGTAATTGAGTGATCTACAGAGAAGATAAGCTGTAACAGCGTATACTGAAAATGCACAAAGCAAAGACAATAATTTGTTGCATGACAATGTGTCAACATTCTGTACACTTCCCAAATAGAAATGTACATTCTCATAATTATTCAAAGCTGTTGAGTCCCTGCAGTTTGTTAATTATCAAAACTCATCTGTCAAGTGGGTTCCTGAATAGAAGGACTGGGACTTTGTATACAAAGTGTCACTTTGCCCTTCTACTCCTGTGTGACTCACTTGTTCCCACATTGTTTGTTTCCCTAATTGGCCGTGCCCAAAGGTGTGGGTTTGTCGATGTACGGCTCAACAGAACAGGAGGTGTTGAAGAAGGGACAGATTTCTGCTCTTTTCCATTGTGTTTTTGTATTTCTTTTCACTTTGCATGCTGTTGTTCAGGGTGTTGCATTAAATCTGCATGAATTCCCCATTTTCCTAACCTCAATAGCAGTGCAACACAGGTGTTGATATTGAGGGAATGTATTGGTTATGTTCACCATTAAAAGGGTCAAGAATGTCTGGCTGGAGGTTTTGTATGTGTGTTCACGCTTGGGTGGATTAGGCAGTATGTGGTGATGAGGTTGACACTACAAGGACGGTGTGCCAAATTCCCCCGGGCGCACTTTTCTCAGCCTCCCTCTGAGCTGCTGCATTTTCTGTCACTATGGTGTCGCTTTGGAAATAGAGATACCGGGATGGGGTTAAGGCAAAAAAATAATTAAATAAAAGTCATGACAGCACAAACTGTGCATGTCAGTCAACGTGTCAAAACAGTGTCCCACAGATGTGTGAGTATAGCAAAGGTGTGCATGTTTGAATGGATACGCTGACATGAGCACTTTGATTGCTTGAGATTCCTTAACTCACATCACGGTTATAACCATTTGTTGTAACAATGTTTTCAAGTTAAGCTACGTGGCTCTGCTCATGTGATGCTGAAGACAGATCAAATGGAATACTATAATGAGACTTGGCTGCCTTGACATCACAATCCAAACACCGTCATGAGGCTGCAGGGCACGGAAAACATTCTCTTTATTTGGTGGGAACACTCATTCCTCATTTTCTGCAAACACTCCAAGCCATCTCGCTCTCTCTAGCATGAAAAATGAGACTCCAGCAACTGGCCTCGTCAGCAATCCCTTCACACTCGATATGCAGCTCATTAGCTGGGAATAAATAATGGCTCATTAGGAG
>NC_045756.1:1886567-1913716 GCF_008692095.1 Etheostoma spectabile
CTTATCAGATACAAAACCATGCGACCCCAGAAAGGCCACTGAAAACAAAGAGGATTAGGTCACTGAGAGGGAAAAGCAGCAGATCCAGCCATTGTCGGAGTGAGATAATGATATTGCGAGCTGATAGAGCTGTAATCTGAGGTGCGTCAACGCCAAAACCCACATAACTGTGTCAGTGCCCACTCTTGCGGTGTGTTTGATGTTGACAGAAAAGGGAGACAGAGCATGAACGCCTGGCTGTGTTTGGAGTGAGAGTGCGTATGCATGTGTGTGTGAAAAAGGGGGAAGGAGCAGGTGTCAGGGGATGGAAGGGAGGATGGTACAAATGCAAAGGGGAAGGCAGCAATCAAGGCTCAATCTGCACATCCTCTGCCCCCAATTAGTGTAAGAGGAGGATAATAAGCGGTGGCTGACACCTCCCAGCGGAACTTGACATAAACAAAGAGACATGAAGGGAGGAGAAGAGTTGTGATGGAGGATGGAGTGATACGCAAGAGGGAAAGTAAAGAGGACGGGAATCAGTTTTCAGCTTTGTTGCGCGGGCCACAGCACGCCATCACATCTGTATCAAAACTGTCAGCAGCTCAGGGTCTACCTGTTGGCTGAACGAGCCACTGCTGAGAGGAAGAGAAGAAAGTGACAGTGAGCAAGAAGCAGAAAACGGGGGGGGGGGGGGGGGGGGGGGGAGGTGAAGCACCGGGAGGAGAAGATCCGGAGGTGCTGAGATGGAGAGGAAGAGGGGAATAAAGAGCAGGAGAGGTGGATGACGGTGCCCATTGTAGGCCGCTGAGTAGAGACTTTCCAGTGAGAAGGATTTATTCAACATGTCTTGACTTACCGCCGATCAACCACATGGGCAGATTTAGAAACGTCTGACTAGGGAGTATAATAAGCTGTACGTTATTTCTGATTACAGTTGTTTTTAAAACGCAACTAAATGGCTGTTTCCGGATTTTCAAAGGCTTCATTACAATTTCTCAACATTTCTTATGACAAAATGGAAGTCTAGTCCCACAAGGTTGCAATTAAGTTGCGTGACACCAGATGATTTTTCTCCAGAGATTGATTCAGAAACCACATCAGTGGGTAGTCAACAAACATCAAAACATTTGGCATTTTCTAAAACAGCTGCAGTTTCAACGACGTGAAGCGGGTATCCAATTCCTTCATCCGAACGGGTGCAAGGCGGGTTTCTGTTGTAGCACTTCACTGATCAAAAGCTATTCTAAATGTTAAAAAAGTAATTTTGCCATTTACAACACTGCTACCAAGCGGAATAGGAGCCAGCCATCATAAAATCTAGTCATGTACAGCAGAAATGGATAACACATGGCTGACAATCAGCTGTTTGTTTTCTGTTTTAGATTCACTGATGACATACCATACGCCTCTCCAAATCTGAACTTTGACTGTTGATAACCTAGGCATGAATATTCAATGTTGTAAAGAAACACTTCCGGTTACTTTTAGATTTAGGGCCCTATTTTAACAATCCAAGCGCACGGCGTGAAGCGCATGGCGCAGGTGCTTTTAGGGCGTGTCCAAATCTACTTTCTGCTAGTTTGACAGTGGAAAAAAGGCTCTGTGTGCCGGGCACATGGTTCAAAAGGGTTGTGCTTGGTGTCTTCATTAATCGTAGCTGTGTTTTGGGCGTAACGTGCAATAAACCAATCAGAGGTCATCTCCCATTCACTTTAACAGCCAGGCGTGTTTGTACCTTGGAGGATTGCTATTGTGATGCACGTCATGTTTTTTTAAAAATCTTTTGCATGTGTGTGTGCTGCTGCGCTGCCCTGTGTGTAACAACAATGTGCGTGTGTTGTGCCAACATAAGCCTAGGCACATTTTACTAATGCGCTGTAAAAAATAACTACGAAATGCTGCGTTATTGACTTTAGACCAGGTTTTTGTTGGTCAATGGAGCGATCACTTCCTGCTGGCTCAAGATAGCAATACGCCCAGAATGCACCTGAACACACCTCCCTGTAAGACCAGCACGCCCATGGGCGCAAAGATGGGCGCAGGTGCATTTGTTATTTAATCAACGTCGGCGCAGGACGGGAAATAACCAACTGCGCCAGTCTTAAATCATAAAATAACAAGTACACTTGCGTCAGGCTTTGCGCTGCGCTGCGCTGGGTGCAGGATAGGACCTTAAAGTTGATAGTTGCTTTAAAGTTTACAGTATTTACTTGTTTACCTGTGTAAAGACAATTTCATACAAGATTATTCCAAATATGAGGTCATGTATTTTTGTTTTTTTCTACTCCCTTTTTAATAAAGCCCCAAAGGAAATTAACAGCCCTCATGCAGTCAAGGTAAAAAAAGGTTTGTGCGTATGTGCGCTTACGTAGCTGTTGACAGGCGTGTTCAATCAGGTTTAAACAAAACTGACATTTTAAATGTATTTTGAACCTACCACTCAGCAAATGTAACTACTATCTGCACAGCTAAAGATTTGTCAAAATCTCTCCCCGTTCCTTCTTTCCGTCTCTATCACACATCTCTTCCTCCTCATCGCACACAAGCCAACACACCAGTGTTTTTCTTCTCACACTCTCTGTTGGACCATTCCCTTGGGCAAGTCTTTGACTTCTCTTTCCTCATTGAATTTGACAACTTCACAGCCAGATGTTGAAGAAATGATCATCTTTTAATTAACCTGGGATACACTGGAATTTTCCTGTTCGTTTTCTCACTTCATTCTGCTAAGTAAACCTCCTTTACTAAAAGAGCATCCCCAGAATACTCAGTAGTACAGCGGGGTTTTAGTGAGATAAACTTTAATTAACCCTCTACATCTACAAGTAGAATTGCTAGCTGTCTTTCATGTGATCCTAGGTAGCTGGCACTGCCAATGTAGGCCCTTCTTATCAAAGTTGCTGCACGTTTTTAAACGTATAAAAAAAAGCATTTGAATCACTGATTTATCCACTTTATTACGTTTTCTTTTTGGGCCGCTTATTGACGGTTTACAGGAGATAGAGGGTGGATGATACCAGCCAGGATGTGTGATTTGGTACGAAGGCAACGAGCCAGACACAAACCCATAATGTCATGAGCATGTGGCCTTTGCCTCAGCAGCCCAATTTTAATATCAGTAGTGGCAGTAGCCCAAGGGCTGACAATCCTGGCACGGGTCTGAGTCCTCGAACCAGATAGGAAGATGGATGGTTGGACAAAATGAACCAGACTCTCTGCTGTGCCTCAACTCGAGTATCTTGCTTCACCGCACTTAACCTCCAATTGCTGAGTAGCCACATAGAGAAGACTACCAAAGAGTATTCTGGTGTGTGAATGCAACCCGCTCTGGATGAACAAATTAACAGATTATATTAACACCAAAAAAAATGAAATGAAGAGAATGGACACAAGGGCATGGGTAGACATGCTATTGACCCGGGATTGTTATTATCTAGCCGTTGTCCATGGCATTTGTTGGTCTCTCAACTGGGGCCTCTCAACAGTTTTTGCACCACAGACTGTTTTATATTTAATTGTTACTAAACACTGATGAAAATGAAATTTATAAGAAATAAACTTAAAGCTGCAATGATTAATATTTTAGTATCACCAATGAATCTACTTGTATGTGAAAGGCGTCTCTCGTAATGATGAATCTAAAGAGAATTATCACCTCACTCTGCAGTGTCCTCCATCTTTCAGTTTATTGTTCTGGTTCCCTTTCACCGCTCTTGTAGCACCTTTTCCAGCCACAGAAAGCAGCTATTACCAGCAAGAAAAGCTCTTCAAATCTGCCCAGCACCAAACAGCATACAAACAGTTAATGACCAGATGGTGAATTTAGCAACTAAAGAAACAGAGCTATAATGCCCCAAAAATGTATTTGGTCTGTTTCAATGTGGTTACTTGTTAATAGACATCTCAACGACAATGAGGTAGTAGCCTAACCGATTTCATGTACTGCATCTCATTACCTACTTTAGTTAAAAAAAGAGAGTGATAAGAAAAACGTATCACAGACTGTGCCAAATCCAAAGGAAATACTGCATACATACCCTAGAGTATAATGTTTTTTGTAATGTGACACCTCACCCAGAATTAAAATAATTCTGAGATACACTGAAATTTAGTAAAAAAACTAAATATGAAATAATTCCCTTGCAAGAGGTAAAAACTAAGGTTGGGTCATTATTATGGATTCATGAGTCCAAATTAGTGGCAGCTACATGTGTTTTTGTGCAGCAAGAGAAGAGCAGATGTAACAGTGAGAGATGATATCTTGGCCATTTCCCCAGCCACAGGGATAACTATCTGCTGCAGCAAGGAACACAGACAGAGAAGGATTTCAGCAAGAGGCAAAAACAGGCAAACATGTGGAGGAAAAACTAAAGGAAAATAAAATGAATAACAATTTCTTATTTGCTTGGCTGACTTTTTTTTCACCCAAACAATGCCTGCATACTGAATGTCCCCCAAACAATACTAGAACTAAAACTCAGTTCTACTACCATGTCAAATAACAAGACATGTTTTACTGCTAAAATAATAATCATCACCTTAACTTCAAATTGCATTCAGTTGCAAAAGTTGTTCTGTCCACAGTGGAGTCTGTTTTCCAAATGGTGAATATAACTCATTGTGCATGCCCTGTTGCTCAGCCTTACAATCCTCTGTGGCATCTTCCAGCTGACTCCAGGCTCGCTTGCCCTTCTGCAGGGAAGGAAATGTGGCACAGAGCTAGCCATTAGCGTAGCTTGTGCTGAGCAAACGTAATTAAAGCAGCGGCAGTCTGGCTAACGCTGAGCTCACAATCCCTAGTCCCAGTCCCCCATGCTAATGTGATGGAATGTTTGTCGAGTTGTCCCTTGGCTCGTTAAAGACATGAGAGCCTGCGAGAGCCAGGAGAAAGAGATATTGAGGGGCAGCTAGAAACAATAGAGAGAGGAAGGAGAGGAGGGTGAATGGAGGGTTTACTGCTGAGGTAAAGTCTTGTTAAACATCAATAACAAAACAGGAGAAAGTTAAAGTTAAAAAGTGAAGGAATGGAGGAGTGGAAAGTTGTGGACTCTGGATGCTGAATAGGTTCAAGGGCCAGATGAGGGGATTCTTTAACCTGAGTTCACTGCTTAGCAGCTATGGTTTTTTTTGTAATCCTACCATTCCTCCTTGTAAGGAATATTTAACATCTTTTACCAGTGAGTAATGATTGTACTAAACAGAACGATCCAAAGTGAAAAGAGATATACGCTGCTTCCTCTGGTGTCTCCAAATCTGTGTCAACGCACAACTGGAGATGTCTCAGTAGCTGCCAGGAGAGCTACATAATAAGAAATTCAAGTAATTCTGTTAAATGGTTATGTGAGAGGAATACGTTATTGGCCTCTGGGTCGGTGAGACATAAGCTGGGGAACAATACTCCTTATGTGATCGGGTTGCTGTAAGTATATGCACTTAGTTGGCAGGACTTCCACAAAAACTACATTAACAGACTTCAATTACATTTTTTAGTTAGTATAGATAGCGCCACCTTCTGGCCATTTAGTAGATTCCCAACATAAACTGGTAAGGGTTGAAGGTATATGCATTTATCTCTTTATTTTTTGGTCCAACACCATCACTATATGGCCACATGTATGCAGACTAGCCTGTTGTTTTGTAAACCCTTGGTATGAGACATCAGTGTTGGACCTAATATATAGTGCTTATGTAGTCTAAATGTAGTAAGATATTTGGAAGACACTGAAAAATGTTATTATTCTGATTCACTTTTTCACATTTCTCACAAATCACCTGTGTACACAGGAAGAATGCTCCAGAAATGAGCATGATTGCCAAATGTTGATACCAGAGGCAGACTGTAGATTGTTGTCTATTATTAAAAGTGCTGTGCAATCCTGGCTGAAATACGTGCTCTCGCTGCAGAGATTCAGTCTTTGTGATGAGGACAGTACAGTATTAACTTTGTACATCTACCTTGTGAAAAGACTGCCTGACCTGCTCTAAAGTATCACACTGTGTCACTTTGACCCAACTGCCAAGCTCCAAGTGTCCTCTGTGTGACTGCTTGAATGGCAAAAGACACAAGACCAAGGATTGCTCCAAGTCAAGCATGTTCTGCTGGTTGCTGATGGACTGAATAGGGTTCGCAGCACTGACCCCAATAGTTACAATAAAACATTAATGAAAGGCCAAATGCTCTCTACCAATATCCCACAGGAAAATAACTGAAATGTAGGGATCCAAGCCTCAACAAGGACTAATGAAAGGCTTCAATGCGGCCTCTGTTACTGCACTCAGCAGGGAGTACAGTGTTTTAACTCCCAATAGAGACACAGACTTGGGATGAACAGTTTGTGCTGATTACTCTCATAATGAAAAGTGCTTTTGATGGTGTAAACAAACATCTACCCTTTAATAAAATTAAGGGGCAGCATAGTACGATCGCCTCTGCAACAAGATATACAGTAAGTGTACTTCAGTTTGTTCCTTGTAGCTTTATGACTACACAGACAGCGCAAAAGCAATAAAATGTATGTTATCCACTGATCCTTCATCTGTTCGTTTGCTATGCTTGACACCTCGGTTGCTGTTGCTATGGCTACAGAATTTGGGCAGTTTTTATCAACTGTGGCTAGTCAGCTAATTAAGTTAATGTTAGCTCCTTTTTAATGTGTCGAGTTGCATCGTTAAAATGAACCTTATAGCAACATACACAACGCCTGCTCTAAGATTAAATGCCCCAGGCAAAAAGTCAGCATCCCCAGTAGTTGATGATCAGTGTAGAAGATGTGGAAATAAAGAAAACAGCAATATTGTATCATTACAGTGCTCTTTAATTATGATAAGGAAACATGAGATCGCACATATAGACTATTCAGTTCCTAAATCATCCTGGCTGCTTAACTTACATACTTTTAGCAGGACGTGCGAATGAATCCATTCCTTATTTTTCTGCTCTCAACATACAAAGAAATCCAAAGCTGGACACATCTTAAGATGCAATATTTTCATCCAGCAATGGCCATATGCTCTCTTGCTATCATCTAAATATTTCTCTGATCCCAAGTGTATTTTCAAGCTGTCACACAATACAGAACTTCATACTTTGGGTTTAAAGTGCCCAACCTCTGGCACAGTTTACCCCCACTAGTGATCTGTGTAATTCCTTCAGTGATCTTTTTTCTTCTTTTCTTTAGACACTACTAAAAGCTACTGTACACTGTTCACTTTGGATAAATAAAAGCATCCTTTGCCCAAAGGGGATTGCAAAGAGGCTATCAGACGTGGGAAAGTACAAAGCTGCTTGTTCTTCATAAGACGTGAAGGAATTAGTACTATCCAGTATAAGACAAGAGCAAAATGTTTCTCTGAGCTAATCTCTATAAATCAGCACAATCCCTGAGTCTTTTTATGATGATTGCTTGTGTTCCCCTTGATGTCTATTTCTCTGCTTATGTGAATTGTATTACCTTCAAGGCTACAGAATGTATCCTTATTAGCATCAGGTCCGTACTACCAGTAATACAGCATGTACATCAACAGAGTATCCAGTTCTTATCTCACAGCTCAGTTCACAGTTCATGAACTATAACAGAAACCAGGTCACATAATATATCAATCTCCAGTCCTGACATCATGTCATCCAATACCCTTCTAGAAACATGTGATACTAAGAGAGGCCTTGTTCATGATGTAAAAAGGTAAACAATGTATTTATTCGAAAGGAAACCACAACTACTACGCAAGATTGTATCGGCCCCATTTGAGTGTCTGGCTGCCGGTATGTTTGTGGGTGTTATTAAGACACTCCCTGATTGATTTAATGGTTCTACATGACCTAACCCTAATTATCTGTTGATTTATATCAGCCTGTGTGAGTTATTAATGCAGAGTGCCTATTATGATTTTGTTAGCAAGCACTTCAAAGCTCTTTTTCTTTTCTACACCCCATGTACACTGCTAACTTGCTGCTCAGCTAATGTGTAGCCGTTTTTTGTGAAGCCACAGTTTTCCGAGATCTGTCTTTTTTCCTAAACTCAGAGTCGATGCTGAGAACTGATCTGGTATGAGTTTCAACTAAAAATCTACATAACAAGTGCTGAGTATCAGAACTACTTCTGTATCAAAATTAGCTCAACAGACAGAGGAGGACATAGAATTTGGTCTGGGGCGCCCGGATGGCTTGGTTGGTCGAGCGCGCGCCCATGTATAAAGGTTGGCTCCTCGACGCAGCGGGCCCAGGTTCGACTCCAACCTGCAGCCCTTTTCAGCGTGTCATTCCCCCTCTATCTCCCCTTTCATGTCTTCAGCTGTCCTGTCAAATAAAGGCTTAAAAATAATCTTAAAAAATACTTTGTCTAATGTGGATTTGTCACATCTGGCTGTTATCCAGTTTGTTTCATAGGGTCCGATCAATGCATCCTTAACAGTTTCTCTCCTTTGACTTTCTTTACAGTAACTCAAGCACAACCTCTGTCAGTGCCCTCTTTCTGGCAACATGATAAACCCAAATACTGAAATACTTCATGGAATATTTATTAAGAGTCAAGCCTCTGGCCTTATTTAGCAATTCTCAACAGACTGCCTCTGGATGGCATGAACTCTTCGACTTAGAGTGGAAAAACGGTTTAACAAAGTGGATTTTGTCTCTCAGATATACAGTGGGCAATTCTGACCGTTAAATTCAACCCTTGAAAACATTTTTAACGGTCTGAATGTTTGCCTTGGAGAGTAGTGACAAAGCAATTTGACATGGGTGTATGAAAGGGTAAAAGCATTGCAGAATACCGTCTACAGAAATGAATGAAAAGGGAGCACGTCATATCAGAAAGTTAAATCAAAGTTGTTTCGGCACAAACTGCTGCCTTGGAAAAATGCTCTTTTAACCTTTACTCAATTTTCCAGTCCCACCCTCAGTATCAATGTGTAATCTTATTACTGTATGTGTACATCATCAACTGGAAAGCAGAATAGGCCAGGCTATGCAGGACAGATGGCTCACTTTGATGATATGCCTTTGATGTGCATGTGTGTTGGCAACAACTCCGCTTCTCCCCCCAGCTTCTGACAGCCTTCAGCCGCCACAGTTAGGATGTAAAAGGAGAGCGAAAAGGGAAGGAGGAAAATAAAAATGGAGCATTGCAGGCAATCGATGGCATTTTTGATGGTTTAGGATTAAGGTATGATCCCTTTTTGACTGAAAGCGGAAGTTTTTGCAGCGATGCCAGGGCTGCTGTCAATGACTTGGAGTTAGAGGGGAATTTCTCTCAAGCCTCAGGGATTTGGGTTACATCTGGACGCCGGGCACGGTTTTTACAGCTGACAGGTGTTACTTCTGACGATGGGTACACATCCACCTGTATGTGTGACTTGATGACGGGGCTCATTCACACAATTTATTTGTTTTCTGTCATCTTTGTTTATTAAACTGAATGTCATTATGAAATTTACCAAAGAAATATGACACCCTGAATTCATCACACATCCCAATACTGCACTAAGTGCAACTTGCACAAGCATAGGTTTTACTTACATCATTGTAAATACGTAATAGGCTGTACATTTTTATACGTTTACATATACACTCTTTCCTTTGGATTTTTTATCTTTTTATCTTCATTTTTGAATAGTTGTTCTTATATTCTATCCTACTTAGTATTTTGTGTATATTCTGTATGTGTGCTGTGTATCTGATATTTTGCTGCTGTAGCACTGACATTTCTAACTTTCTATATAATCTAATATATAACATTGTAGAAAAAGGTGCAATATGTTATAGGAAGGCAGGAAAACAACAACGTAAGGGAGTATGTATAGTTATAGACACTGAACTATGTTTTTGCATGTTTCAAAAATCTAACATCCACTTTTCTGGCATAGAAATGACGTCTAAGGAAAGACATTAATAGCAGTAGTCAACTGTCAGTGTCCTAGCCTTTTTTGTGTTAATTGCCTCAGCTGCTTGGTGGAACTGCCAAGCAGAAAGGCGTGATATTCATCTCACAGCTTAACCAACCAAGAGTGTGTAAGCTCTCAAACCATCAATGGTCCCGGCGTGTGTTCCCTCACAGCCTTAGTCCCCCTATTTCTCTATTCCACCCTATCTCGATCCCCTGGTCAGTCGTGCAGGACAGATTCACTGGCACCTGAATCACATCTCCGAGCCTAAACACCAACAGATGCTTCCTTGCTGACTCCTCCTTTAAAAAAAACCTTAATAATATCAGTAATCTTCTAGTGTGTCTTCTAGCGGGGATTCGCCCATTAAAAGTGAAGCCAAATGAGTGTGTTCTGCTGCTCAGCGAGCAGTGAGACTGATGTAAGATCCTGAAAGAATACCCTAGCAACCTACGCCATTCATACAAAACATGAACACAACTACAGCCTTTATCATTCCGTGATGAATTCATTTGGCTTAGTTTTATGTGTCTGACAGTGCTATTCGTCACATCACATCACAACACAGAGTAAATAGAAGCATCATACTTAACACATTTACACTCCATGGGGCTGCTCATGCAGAGTATCCAGGATCCCTAGCATTTCATCTCACTTCCCAAACTATTTGGTAAACATAATCTGGTTAAAAATGGTAAAGACATTAGCTATGTAAGCAGATATATGTGATATCCATCCCACCGCTAAGCCAACCAGGAGTTTGGAAGCTCTCAAACACCGACCGGTTCAGGTCAGTGTGCTAATTCATCCTCTGCCGAGTGCTTATCTCAATATCTAAACATGTATTCATGATTGAAAACCAAATGTAATTTTGACAGAAGAGTGGCAAATACAGATATCCAGTGGAGTAATATTACTCCACTGTCAAGTCATCAACTTGATCAACTTGATCTAATGCGATAACTTTTAAAGTGGGGATTATGAAATATGGCTCAACCGGCAGCATGTGTGCGACCTAATGTAAAGGAATGAACTTTGAGATGTCTATACTGCATTACTTTATAAACATTCTCATTTTGATGGCTATAGCCTCTGCAGATCTGCAGTGCTTATTCAATTCTCATGCCATGTGTATTCATTCCAAACTTGGTTTGGTTTTATTCCATCATAAACAACCTCTAGATAAACTACAAAATATTCAGAAAAGACGACATTATAAAAAATAAAATATTATCAAACCATGACAGGACAAATCAAAAAAAGTTAATTAAGCCCAAAGTGGTCCTGGCCGGTCATTATTTTGGTGGTTTATAGTTGCACTTGCATATGCCATGCATAGCTTCAACCGCACTGTATATAATCTGATCTTTATCTACAACTTTGCATCTAGAAATCCACTTTTGTCCGTCGGGCATGAAAGTGTCAAACAATATTAAATAAACCTATTTCTTTGAGTGGCTGGAGGTCATATAAGGAGAGATTGTAATCACAGCATTTGAAATAGCTCCACACTAACAGATTTAAATGTTCGCCTAACAGATAAAGCTCTCAGATAGAGATCTAGTGGACCCTCTTAATTAAATCTCAGACTACTTTTATGTTCCATGATGTTGAAAATGGATTAAGGCTGACCATAATAAATCCTTCTGGCTGCAGCCTAAGTTTACATTACACCAGCAAAGGTGTGTGGGGGGGGGAGTGGGCCTGAGTCTGATTAATCTCATCCATGGAAGTGTTAATTGAATTGTTCCAACTGCAGCCTATAATCTAACAACCTGGAAATGTCTCCGCCATCCTGTTTTAAACACCCATTTTACATTTATTAGCTGGATGAGACTCTATGCTCAGCATACTCACTTACACTTATCTTTTACTAGTTGAAATGGCTTTCTCACACTTGCTGGTTTTGCAAACCACAGGAAAATGTTACAATTTGTCTTTCTGGGAGCTGTTTACCGTAAGCTTTTAAGATGAAAAGTGCATTGGCTTTCATCAGTGAGGATATGGTTAGTCTTAAACTTAATAATGATATTCCTGCCGTTAAATGCTTCTTGGTAAGGCTAATAAGACATATTACGACAGATGGAGAAAAATGCACACAAGTTTCCTCTCTGACTTTGTTTAGACGATAAATCTACTTGTCTCTCGGGTAAGTGCACTCTTGGTGCACATTGAATCTCAATGACAGGGATTTGCATGAATGAAAAGCAATTTTTGAGAAACCCTAAATGCAGCAAACACATTCACACAGCAATGCGTGTCTTTAAAACAGCTGGCAAAACTTGATAAGAGCCATTTTTTACTTCAAAGTACTTGTATATGAACCATTTTTTAAGATCAGCAAATTTGTTCCGAAAGCAAGCAGTAGATTGCCCATGGACACCGGCTTTGAAAAATCAACTATTTTTGGATTCATGCTGTAGTTGGTTGTCATTGTTGGAAAACAAACTCGAGGGTAAATTGTCCCCAATATGTCGCATTGCTGTAAATGATTATGCCGTCTTGGGATATGCTAACCTGAGGGAATAACAGGCCCAAGCCACTTACTCGTTTAATTAAAGCATTCAAATGCCAATGTTTATTTATGAGATTGATTTTTGAAATGAAGGCTTGAGAATAGAAGATGTTCCATTTAAAGACGAAACACTGGTGGATTTGAAAACGACATAACAATTTGTGAACATAATATACAACACATCTTGAATGAGCAGCTCTGACACTCCTACATTGAGCCTTTTCTTTCAGCATTAAAGAAACATCCCATTACGGATTCACAGTGCAGGCAACATTGTTCACAGAAATCACAACAAACACCTCCAACATCTGTGTAAAGTCAAATCAAATGGATTTACCATATAAATATTTGCTTTTCTTCTGCTGCAATCAAACTGTGTATGATGTAAATGTGGGTCAGAGCTCAGCAGAGTGGGTTTACTTGCATATACTGCATGTATCCCTATATATTTAGCTCAGTGTAGAGCAGCCTAACAGAACAGAAAATAGTTTAAGAATAGAAAAAACTCAACTTCTACTTTGATGAAATCTTGCTTAAAGCGACCACGTTCCACTGCAATACACCGTAGAGATGTTGGATTCATGCTGACAGCATTATGTGACAGTTGCAGCAAATGAGCCTTTGGATGAAGAAATTAATTTCTTCTCTGTGTGGCATTGCATATGTTCTTTGCATTCATGGTTACAATATGCAGGATCATCTTCCAGCACAAAAAAAGGCAAAGTGCCAATCAAAATATGTTCTAGTCACAATAATAAGCTTGATTACATAAAGTGGGCTGCAAAAAACACTATTAATCATCATAGCAAAGCACTATTTGGCTCACAACATTAATACAAAAAATAAATGACTTTAATTTGTTTTTTTTCAAAACCTCCCATTAAAAGCTTTAATCCATCTCTTAACATCTTCCAACTTCAAACCTGTCTTTGGCACTTAGCCTCAAAGCCATTGTTTTTTTTCCCGCCCTTCATCCCCTTCATTCCTCCGATCCTTTCTGTCTATACTATCTAATAAGAAAAGAAAAGCCAAAAAAAAAAGACTTTGCTTATGTTAGGTATGGTAAGTACAACAGTGGGAAAGGTAAAGGCCATGCTTGATAGTAGGATCGATTCATTGTTGGTTATTGAAATATAACAGGATGCAGAGCCACAGTGTGTCGATTTTTAATAACTTCACCGGTCATGATGGATTATCCCTCACATTATGGACTTATTAAACAACGGCAGTCCAAATTGAGCTAGAATCCTAACTAAATGATTCATGCGTATGTGAAGCACCTACAACACTGTCAAGCTACCTTGTGTTTTCTGGACAACCTAGGCTTTTGGTCACAGCCATTGTCTCATTGAGATTACCCGACTGTTCCGCCTAACCTGCCAAGGCTGATAACCTACACTTTAACAGCAGCGGGAGTTGGGACTAATAAGTCTACCAGCATGTAGCAGCTTATAGAAATATGCAACACAGAAGTTGTTAACAATTAATCTGACAAAGGCTTTAGGATTGTGTTATTGCAACCTTGATTCTAAAATATCCTGCAAGTCCCAACTTTTCAAGTTTCACCAAGCCTCTACAGAAAGTTTTGCAGGATAATTCATTTATTATTATAATTTATACTGTTCATTGATCCCCAGTGAGGAAATTACAATTTACACTCTTTTTTTGTTAGTAATCACTACACACAGGCCTGAAATACACACACATGCTCAGGTCCTATTCATGCACAAATGGAGAGATGTCAGAGTGAGTGGGCTGTCCCTGCATTGAGCAGGTTGGGGAGTACGGTGCCTTGCTCAACAGCACCTGGCAGTGCCCAGGAGGTGAAGAAGCATCTCTCCAGCACACTCCGTACTTTGGTCCATGCGGGGACTTGAACCAGCAACCCTCCGGTTCTCGACCCAACTCCCTACGGACTGACCTACTGCCACCCCCATAATAACACGTGTTACCCAAAAGACAGATACGTCATCAAGATGACCCTTTCCAGTGTTAATGGGTTTAGATTTATCAATTTTTCGAGTGTTGATCAGGGTGTTGTTTGTCCACTCGGGACCTAATATGGCTCTTGGTGCCTCTTCAAGTGTTACCAGTGATAGCGTGGGCATCAATAAACGTCACTCATTTTAATACACAATTTCACTTTGTAGATTTATTGATAAAAATGTTGGCTTCAACAAATAGTGCTTTGAAAAACTGAAACCGTAACCTTGATTGTGAATGCATCACAAGGCAGCAGGACAGTGTCTAGTATGAAAAAAAAATTGTGAAATTGTCGATGTTTTTTTGAATATTTTAAGCTCCACTATACTTCAGAGTGCCGGTCTGGACAAAACTGTCATTTCTTTTTTTTGGAGTTTGTTTTCTACTCCCTAGCTCATTCTTCTTGTGCTTCATAATACAATCACGGATGTTGTCATAATTGAAACTTGCATTCATTCATATGCTACACAATTATTCCCTAAATGACTCAGAAGACCATTCTCAACCATGATGCATCCCTCTCATTTGAATCTGAAGGCTCCATTTATTGTGTGTCATGTGCCATTTTTCCCAGTCTCTCCAGTCGTGTCTGCAATCCATGAAATGAACAAAATGGCTCAGAAAATGAAAGGATTACCATAAAATTACATCCAAATAGTGCTGATTGCTTAATGAGCATCTGTGGTGACAATTTCAAGCCCTCAAAATCCATGTCATCTCTCTACTGTATTGTGCTTCATTACCTATTCCCTGCTATAATTCCCAAACCACCATCATGCGCTATTGAATATCTTCTCTTTGATGTGGCTGTAAAGATGATAGATTTGCAGGGGGGAAAAAAATACAATTTTGCCATCATGCCATCATGCCCTGATGGTTATGGTTGTCCATCCAAGAAACAGAGTGGTCGGATAATGTGACCGTGACCATGGTTGCTACGGTCACAATGGACTCACACTGAAGAACTGCACAGGGGGAGTTTGTGAATTAGCCGAAGGAGATCAGCGAGTACCACGTACTGTGTCTCTTTACCACTACTTCATATAGAGCCGGTGCGCATGGATTACCAGCAATCGATATTCAATTTAGCTTGTATTGCGTTCAGTGTGTGTATGATTACTCCTTAGTGTGTGAGCTGTTTGGCTGCATCCTCAGCTTGTGGTGGCTGTGACTGTAGCTCTTGGTAGGGTGTTAAAATGTTGTAAGGAACCACAACATTGCATTGAGCTCCTTTAAAAGTCACGTCCAAAAAGTTGAATCATTTTTACATTTGACACTAAAATGTTAAGGCAGCTGCAATTTCCAGTGCCATTTACTTAAGCACAGCCTCATAGAGCTGCTAGCATGGCTGTAGTCTAGTTATTTATTGTATTTTGGGGTTTTTAGTAGGGACCCCCATCCACTTGATTTGCTGCACCATACACCCATTTTCTACCTACGCTCCTCGTGATTATGTTGCAGTTTGTTATTTGTTTCAATTAATTACTTTTTGTATTACAATTCTGTGTACGTCGTCCATTTCTCTTGCCAACCTTGGGCTACGTGGCAACAAAACAGTGCAGTATACAGAGCAGCATGACAAAGCATTATATACTGTAGACGCTATACATTTACGAGACGGAGCCGGAGGGGTGAAGAGTGTTTTAGTCACAGGGAGGGAAGCAGGGAGGATTTGGGGCTGAGCAGAGACACCTAATGTCAGAGTGACAGGTGATAAAGATAAGCTTGTCAGGCTACTGGAGGCTCCCTCACTGCACCGGTGCACACATCTTACTTCTTGCTGACAGACACACAAGGGAGCCGTGCAAGACAACAACAAAAAAAGGACCACTGTAATTTTCACCTCTTTTTTTCATCTCCATCCTTCCCTCTGTTCCTCCTTTGTAATTAACAGATGAGTGCATTCACTTGTTTCTAATTTCAGTGGGGAAAAAGTGGTGCAGTTACACAGTTCATCAATGCAGCATTTTGCCCAGAACTAATGAAGTCCCATGCTTATTGAAATCGGTTATGTGTGTTGCCATGGCGATCCCCGAGACCTCCCAAAAGATCTGCTTTTTTTTTTTTTCAAAGCATAACTCAATCTGTGTCTTTCTTGGTTCTAAAAAAAAAAAGCAGTTTTTTTTCAGTGCCATACGGTTCAGTGTTATAGACTGTGGCGCTGAGGCACTAACATTTCTGCTGAATAAATATGTTTTATTTTTTAATAGATTCCCTGACACAGAGCCTTCACTGAGTTTAAAACTCATAGGGCAATTAATTAGAAGTGGATTATGAAAACAGTTGACTACACGGTACATTTTGTACATATAATTATAAAAACAACTTTTTACTGCCCAAAATCATGCCAATTACGTTTACCGTTAATCTAGCATGACTTGTAATGGCATTGAAAATGTGCGCTCCATGTGCCATTTCTAAGTTTTGACTGGTAGTGATTTCCTGTCCGATTTACTCACATATATTGTTGTGTGCCTCTCCACCTTCGTGCACTTTCATGCATGCTTCAAGGTTTCTTTATGGATGTATTGATTGTGGCCAGCTGATATACAGTGGTCATCGCTGGCTATCAGGAGAGAAAGGTCACTATCGTCCATCAGCTCCAGTCTGAGACACCCAGCTGATACATCAATGCATTATAAAGCATGGCTCTGCCAACAGTAAGAAAGAGAAGATCTATTGACCTAAATTGGTTGACGGGCTGGTTGCAGGAGTTATGTATGGCCGCTATGGTATCAAAGTGGGAAGAGGAAAAATCTATCCGGCCCAGTACCAAAGGCCCATAGGTTCTAATATATTATGTCCAAAGCAAATAGAGCCAACAGCACTTCCTCAATGAATTTTTAAGATGTTTATTAATTTTTCAAGTGCAAAGGTTGCTGTGAACAAGCTGCCTGGAATAAGCCTATCTAGAATAATAAGGGACAGCATACTGTATATGCAGTAAGTCAAAGTTTGATATTATTGCTGCTGCATTTGTTTTTCCTTTTGTCAAAGTTGGAAACAGAGCATCAATCTGGGCCCAACACAAAAAAAAATGTTTTTACTGCTGCAGGAAAATGGCAGAAGGCAACACTGTTATTGAAGCTAGGACTCCTTTGTACAAAAGCCTTTTCATCAAGCAGATGCCCTGTCAAAACTGAAACCAAATCATTTCTCTCCTTGCTGGAATGTGATTATAGCCAAGGTACAGAGCTTCCTTAAGCACGAGGCAAAGGCAGCACAATGACAACGAAAGAAAAATGAGCACACAAATTAAAGCTGGGACAGCTGCAGTCGCTGTTGGTGGATGTGTGCATGTGGGAGGAAAGGGGATGGTGTGTAAATGAATTGTTGTATGCTTAATTAACACAAAATCCCTTTGTCTTCAGGCTCTGACCACGGCAATTTGTGGGTGTTGAGCTGAAAATGCAGGGAAATGATTAATTAAGTAGCCCAAATGAAAGTGAGTGGAGAAAATGGTCTTGTTTTGTCTTCAAGAAATGAAAGTGTATGCTGTTAGGCTTCAGTCGAGGAAAAGTGGGAGAAAAATTCCCTGATTTGAGAAATGAAGGGTGAAAGGACTGATAGTGTACTCACCTCTAAATGACAGAGACCAAAGGCCAGGCTAAAACAGCTCTAATTACACTCTGGAAATTGCTGTCATTGTGCAGTAAATAAAAGGAGGAAACAAGGTCAGTGTGTGTGTGTGTGAGTGTGAGTGTGAGTGTGAGTGTGTGTGTGTGTGTGTGTGTGTGTGTGTGTGTGTGTGTGTTTGTGCGTGCGTGCGTGCGTGCGCTTATATGTGGAGGAGGCAGAGATAGAGAGGGACTGCTGGCGGACTGCTCTACTGTACGTGGGGGTTCCCGTAAATCTAATTTTCTTTCAATTATGCACACACAAATTAAGGCAGTGGTGATAAAAACCCTGCGAGTTGAATTTCGAAATGATGAGAGCACCATTAGGAGGTCTGTGCTATATGGTCTGTGGGGGATATGAAACCGCACGGTTATGAGCCAGCAAATAGACTCATCCCATTCAGCACTCATTCACGCCGCCATTTATCTGCACCAGTCTATTTACAGCGTGTCAAACGCCTGAAGGCACTTTGATTTCCCCTTGATGGGCTGGTTGGTTGGAGAGTGGATGTTAGAAAGGTTTGACAGATGTAAAAGGAAGATGGATGCTACTTCAAAGCTGCTTTGGACGCTGTTTATTTGAGTGGGAGGTGGCACTAGTTAAGTCAGCCATCTTTGAAGTTGTGCAATGAATGCAGGTGGATGGCTAGTGTGTGTGTCCCTGTGTGTGTGAGAGAGGTGAGAAAAGTTGTATAAATGTTTTTTTTCTGGCTTACACTGTAAATCACCAATGGAACGCACCGTACTCTGCTTTGTAAGTTTGAGTGTTAAGTTACATGTAAATATGCCTACTTAGGAAACAATTTTAATAATTCAATGAGCATTTAATGATCACTTTCGGCTCCACTAGTGTGGTGTCTGAGCAGTGGTCGATGATGTGTTGACCGGAATCCTAGAAAGCTGTATGGCACATAAATATGGTAATTATTATGAATAACTACAAAAGGTATACCATGACAAAGAGTCTGCCATTGTCAACACTCAGCTTATACATTCCTGTTATTATATTTCAATATATGTTTTGGGGCATACATGTGAGGCATACATGTAAGTTATAGTGTAAGTCCCATACTACACTTAAACCAGCTGGCAATTTTTCAGAGTTTTGGCCACCATTTGTGTCAGTTTTAAAAACAGTGAACTCACAAAAATAGCTGCTGAGATCTGGGAACATTCCAATATTGCTGAAATGAAATCTGAGTGGACAGTATTCTTTTTAAGCAATGTTGTTGCTTTCTGAGATCGGAACAATAACCTTGGAGAGTTCAGTGTATAGGCAATATATTTGATGGTCAAAAACTATGAAAATAAGATCCCTGTTGTCATTGTCATTTATAGGCTGTGAAATATTTTTGGTGGACCCCATGTTTCAACATGAGAAGCTGATTGAGAAAACACGTATTCAGGGACTGCAGGCAAGAGTAGTCATGCATCAGTCAAAACACACAGGTCTCTGTGTGAGAAAAATCTACCTAATTTCAATTACTACTGATTCAATTACAAAGCTGGATATTTACATAGGTAAAAGCAAATCGTTCAACATGTGCATGTCGTCTCATCAATACAGAAGACAATAAACGTCGAATACAGCTGCTGCAGGTTCCCTGGCCAGATTGATCTGTGCGATCAGCCAAGATAGCTGAGAGTGCCGGCCACATCTATTCACTGAATAAGTGCTAGGACAAGCTGTTCTTTCACGGGCCAGCCGGGCAACAATAGGCCCTCTAATAGCTCTAGTTTGTCTCAGTTAAGAACACCCCTTGCCACCCCCTCCTTTTGTACCCTGCATGAACACATACACACACCTTGACTTTACAACTCTCCGCCCGACGCTGTGTTGACCACATAACTCCTCAATCTCTTTCTTTGATTTCTCTCTTAATTGCCATGTCAATGTTCTCCTTTCTTCATTTCATCACTCGGAGAAAATGGAGCTACTTTACTCTACAAAACACAATTCTCTGAATGACCCCGACCTCTGAGCTTATTGTGCAGGTAGCAAGTAAGTGGCAAAAAAATAATAATTACATTGGTGGAAACCAAACCTAGAGTAAGTGGAAAAATTAAACAGGACTTTAAGCAAATGCTAATGTTGGGAACCAAGCTGTGTGGTTAAACATTATCTTTTCAACAAAGATCTCAGAGCCTGTGACCTATGAGACGAAGGATATGTCCCGCATTCGGCCAGAGCGCCCTTTTAAAACAAAGGCCTCCATGCAGCTGTAAAAGCCTAAAAATCACACCCTCATGAGAAAAGATGGCCGGAGGTCTAAAAACTACAGACGCTGTAGTTCACACCTACATGTCAACATCAAAAAATCTGATTCCTTGTTGGCTGGGCTCCCTGAACGCAGCAGGGGTCCATGTCCAGGTGACCTAAGACCTAAGAGATGACGACAAAGAGACAAAGATGGCTGGATGGAACGATGGATGGATGGATAGATAGATGGATGGATGGATGGATGAAGAAGACGTTGATGTGCATCATTAAAGTCCATCACACAAAAATATCCCTCTATTTAGGCATAAACTGACTTTGAATGGATATAACAATTGACAGCAGAGCTTGAAAAGGCCATAAAACCCAACACTAATTATAATGAAGTGCATTTACCCCTTGGTATACATATCAGCATATTTTCAAGTTGCGTTTACAATGGCATGTCAGTTTGGGGTAATGTAACACATTATTCACAAGGCCTGAGCCGCCACCACAAGGTTACCATGATGCCTAACTGGTTTACTGCAAACAGGATGTGACACTTCCATGCTGCAACTCACAAAGAGAATAACTGAGTATCACATATGGTGGAAACAGACTAATTGATAGAAGATGCAGTCTACTTTTTTACCCGACACGGCAGAGATTTTCAACGAGATTGTTTTCACTGTGGTGTAAAGTAGGCTAAAAGTAGGACGCAGCAGGCGTGATGAGTAGAGGAGGGGGAAAATAGAAAAACAAACCAATTACATGATTTACTTGTACAGAGAGGTAAGCATAAGTACCATCTACTACCCATCATCTTTGTTGTGTGTCCTTATTTCTATTTTCTGCTACATTTGATGGGGAAAGGAAGATGGCCCTTTTATTCAAATTGTGTAATTTTGTTTAAGTTAATCTGATGCCATTGTACATACAGTTTATGCCTAATTAGCTATTAGCAGTTCCTGTTTGTACTGGAATCGTTGATGTACAAATGACGATCACTGGATTACTTAAACAGTGAAGAAAGCTTAATATATAATTGTCAGGAAAACCCTCTGATTTTTTTATATACATAGATTTAGGTTTGTTTGCAATGGTCAAAATAGTTTTTTTTCCAGCCTAGATAGTAAAAGATAGATGGATCAAGTTTGTGTAAGTTATGACTCATGTGATGCATAAATCGAGGGCTAAGTGTAAAACAAGTATGTCCACATTTTGAAGTTTACATAATTAGCGTTTTTCATGTTTACTCCAGTGTTTCAATATAACTGTAACATCAGAAAAACACCAGTAACTAGATTTAGGCGCTGCCTAGTGTTTACACATGGATCACTGATAGTGCCTTTAATGGTATCGGCCTTGCCTTTTAGATCTTTTGATCTACTGAAAATAAAAAAATCAATGTCTCTGTAAGCTGCTGTGCATTATTGGATGAGGTCAGGCTGCCTTCATCCACTTTTTTCTTCTCAGGCGATATAACAAAAACACAACTCTTAAGCTCAGGTGTCAATCACAAAGGCACAAACATACTGATGGATCCACACAAGGCCTTTCCCCTGCGGATAATTTGGGCTCTCCCATCACTTTTCCAGTTGTTGACTCTGGATGCAACACAAGAGTGTCATTACCTCACCAGTGCAGCTCTTACCTGCCTCTTTCCCTCCGTCTACCTGCATATGGAGCCCAGATAAGTGGCCATTTGACACTTTTTCCTCTGACAATGTTGTGTACATGGGATTATCCATTATTTTCTGCACTTTTGAAATACAAACTTCTCTGTGGGCCAAGACATGCATGACAGGCAATATAGGAGAGTGACTTCAACATACATGCCAGTATAAAGCTATGTACTTTTCCATATAATTCTTATAACACTTTTTACACCCACACATTATTAAATGGTGGTTTTGCCTGTTTAGCCTATTATCAACCTAATGTGCATATTTACACTGACCTGTTTTAAAAAGAATAGAATACATTTTTGAGTTAGCTTTTCTACCTTTACTTCTGTATGCAATGACAATCAACTCTTAATGACTTGACACTTGTTTGAGTTCCTCCAATTCCTCATGTCCCTGTCAGTGTTTTTATGTCAATGTTAATTCCGCATGTAATGCAGATGCAAACAGAGGCCGTTGAAAACGCTTTCCTTGGTGGCACAAAGGATGTTTTGACATTCAAAATATGCATGTTGTCCGTAGAAAAAGCACTCTATTTGTGAGGTTTGTTTAACAAAAAAAGGCAAACTGCATGTATGAAGTCTCTGCAAGTTGACTTTCACGAACTACTGAAAATGGAAGTCAAAATTATGCTAAATGCAACTCGTAGTTGTAGACTAAAACTGCTGGCATGTTCCTTTAAACAAAATGAGCACAAACAAGGACTGAAGTGCCTGCTTTATATAGTATTGGTTCACATTAGAATAACAGAAAGCCACAGCACAAATACAAGCACAGCCCGGCAAGGATGAACGTGCTCTCACATGGGAGTAATTTACCTCGCTGTACTATCAACGGATTGGTAAAGCATCGTCCATTGGAATTGCAATCCTCAGGTTGCATTACAAAATTATAATGGCTTAAGGATAGATGGTAAAATGACAACCTAACCGGCAGGCTTCCCTTTCGCCCGACCTATTGAGAGCCCATTACATTGTAATCCTGGATGTGGGCTCTGACATCTCCGCTACCATGTACGTGGGTGGAAAGGAACAAGTGAACAAAGGACAATGCAGCTTGTAATCCTGTTAAAGGATTAAGGGCTCGGG
This sequence comes from Etheostoma spectabile, assembly GCF_008692095.1. Classification (NCBI taxonomy): domain Eukaryota; kingdom Metazoa; phylum Chordata; class Actinopteri; order Perciformes; family Percidae; genus Etheostoma; species Etheostoma spectabile. Next base: position 1,909,517 of record NC_045756.1, read on the forward strand.
CACACGCACACACGCGCATGCACACAGTAGACATACACGTTTTGTTTGGGAGCATCCCTCTGACTTACACTTGTTCATTAACCCCTACTCTCTGGCTTTAATACTATTACACCAACAACCCTAAACTGATGTAACCTTAAATCGACCTCAATTCTCAACCTAAGTACTATGCAGCATTTCAAAGAGTTGACCAACACTTTTTTTTTTAACAAGCTTTTCTCATCTCGCACATGACTGGTCTCTAGAAGGATAAAACAAGAAAGCTCTTATTTTCTCACAGCCGCACATACAAGGACAGCACACACACACACACACACACACACACATACGGAGTTGGAGCACTCAGGCTGTTCACTTGACTTGTGCATGATCACTTTTGTTTCAAGGCTTTTAATCAAATTTGCTGAGGATTATTACACCAAAAGCCAACCGATACAGAGACAATGCACATACAAAATGGAACATCATGGGAGCCTTGCAAGTTTTGTTTTCCCAATAACAACTTCCTCTGCAGAAGAGGACAATGCCACTCTTCTTGCGATATGTTCTGATGGATTGTAAGGATGTCCAGGACGCTATGAACAAAAACTAGGTGGGATCAATTCCTTAATCTGCACGCTGCTTTCCTGTGGTGCTAATGATCCGACTTGATGGTAATAAGATAAGGGAGCTTCTGATGCCTAAGGCGACAAAAAAAAAAAAAATCAACCCTTCGAAGGGCTGCGGTGCTGTTTTGACAAGGTATAAGTGTAGTATAGTTGTGTGGCTTGTGACATTGCCGGGGGCAGAGCTTCTGAAAATTCCACTTGAACTACGGCTCCCATCAGGGCCAAGACCCAGCCGTCTCCGATTCAGTATAGCTGTTCTAGAGATGTTTAGATCACGCCTCCTTGTGTTATCCCTCCAAGCCATGCACTGCAACTCTTTGTTGGATTTGTAAATGCAGACTGAAGTGCTTCAGATTCTCACTTATTCATGATCTCAATATGTTAAAGCAGGCAGCTTATCAATGCAGCCAAGAGCAGAACAAACTATGAATTATTAAAAGGCTATTTAGCCTGCATGTAGCTCTAATTCTGCTTTGCAAGTTCTTGCACTGAGGAATCGACTGGTTTTTAGGGCAGTTATCCTGCGTTTCTGGCTTGTCATGTTGACACCTTTTGAGGTCAAATTGTTTTTTAGAAGCTTAACTTCTTTTTTTTTATCTCAGCAGGATAATCTGTTGTTTTCTTTTCCCTTACTTTGACTGAAACACATTAACCTTATGCTAAGCAATGCATCGGAGATTAAGTCACAAAGAAGTCCCAGCAATAAGCCACTTCCCCATCTGTTCTACATGTTGATAATATTAACACAAAATATGTGTCAATCATTAACACAGTCCAACCAACAGCAGCGGCACAGTTAAGCAATGCTCAGTTTGTTTGTCTTACCTAATGATGTCAGCAGAAGTAGGAGCATCGCCATTGGCCAACAGAAGACAGGCGAGATGATGTGTGAAGATGCGTAGTTATCCCATTGGGCACACAGAAAGCATGGAGGGCCACAAGAGAGAAATGAAAAGCTCATTAGTAAAAGATAAACTACATTGTAGGTTTCATGTTTAACAAACGTTCTGTTCAGATTGAATCAAACCTTTAATACTATCATATAATAATGAAGGTATAATCGCTGCAAAATCTGCATGATTCTAAAACATTGGTTCATTTCAATCAAATTTATTTTAAGTGTTAAAACACATGGTCTCAGTGCACTTTACAATGAAAGGAACACAGAAATACCAGTCAGCAACAAAACAATTGAACAGCATTAAAGCAATAATAATGAACAGAACAAACCCACCAAGATAAGACAATGAGTGAAAAGGTTTGTTTGTGAACGATGCAGAAAGGATGGTGTGTATGCAATCTAGATTTAAAAAAATGTCAACTGAGTGAGCTTCTTGTAGTGGGAGGCCGTTCCAAAGATGAGGGGCATGGTAGCAGAATGCTCTATAACCCACTGAGCAACTTAGCTACGTCTTTTTTGGCATTTGCATGTTGGAAAGGAAAGAAAAGAAACAGGAAAGAAAAAGGCCATACCAGGCATATTGGATGGTTGTGGTAATGGTACATGGTGATGATTAACAATAACATATTAGTTGTGTAGAATATCGTTCTTAGAGAAATATCATGAAGTAGTAGGGTTGAGCTCAGTTCAACCAAATCGTTCCAGCTCAAACCTAACTCTCTCTGGCTTAAAAAAAAAAATCAGCATACAGTGTTTCCTCCTCCAGTGTAGCAAAATCATAGCCTGCATTTTGTTCTGACACTGTAACTACGTAATCAAAAGAGAAACATATTTTTCAGTATATAAGCATTAGAAATCAGGCAACAGTGAAACTAGTCATATACTAATTAAAGTGAGTAGGATGGCGTATTTGCCAACATAGAACCTTTAGTTGATCATCTACTGAAATGTATGTGCATCATTAAGCTGTCTAATGCTGCTGAAAGAAAATCCGACTGTGAAACAGGAATGTAATGGAGATTTGGTGGTGTAGAACCCCCCCCCACTAAAGTAAAACAAAGTTCACTTGAATGTTCACGCAGGTCAGACAAACACAACACTGCAGAATCCATTTCAAATTCTCTGTCACCAGAGTGTGACCAACCTGTGTCTCCTCTTACAAATTAGAGCCTCAGTTCTCCCGTTTACTGCTTCAATACAGAGCTTTTTGAAATATTTGATTGAAAAGGCCTACATTCTGTAACTAATGGGATTCTGTTTGACTGTATATCCATTTAAAAAAGAGTTTCAGTCATATAACATGCATTTTGTTGTTCACCACAGTCATAACCCCGTAGCACATTTGATCAAATCTTTTGATACGACATGAATTCCCAAAAATGTTCAGTGTTTAAAATAACATTACCTCAGAATTATCCCACCGAGGCCTCATGCCATGGCTCTTTTTTCATTTCTATCACCATTATTTCACTGTGTTGTGCTTAACTGTTCTCGAAAAGACATCAATCACGGGACAAATTCATCTCATTACTTTCCAATAACCTCGAAGTAGACGCCAGCGTTGAACACGGATTCTTGAGGGACGGCCGTTATTACATTGTGTCATCTGGATCGGGAAAATTTAGCCTCGGGGTCAGACGAGAGTCAGGAAGAATTATACCTGCTCCATCAAAGTTGCTATATGTGCCACAGATGTCTCAGAGCAGGCGCCATTGATGATTGTGATTATCTCCTCAGCATCCAGAAAATCAGTTAAACATCAGCTTGTTTTTACAATCTGGCGCTACATCAGTGTGGGCAATTTTACTTACAGTTTTCAGTGTCTGAATCTGATTTACATCTAATTCTGAAAAATAAAAATGAATATTAAAAATGTTGGTGAAACTTATGCAACAAAATGTCGAACAGTACAGTAGACCAATGTCCACTCTGGCAAACTACAATTAGTTAACTTAAGACATATTCTGGACCCAAGACCACACATGTCCCTCCATATATACAATGCTATAAAACTGTGTGAATGACTGCGTTATATGTAAAATTATGCACATAATAAATCAGCCTTATTAAGGAGAAGATCGCACGTCTCTCATGCTTCCTCTTCTTATCTCATTTTGCTTTTCTCTGCTGCTCATATGCAACCCTAGGGTGTCTTAGTTCAAATCCACACATCTGTCAAAATGATTCAACTTCATAGGCAGTTACTTTTTAAACATCCAAATAGGGAATTAGCTTTAAAACTGCATCAGAGTGACATTGACGTTAATATATAGCTGATTTAAGTTAGCGTTTGTTCAATTTAGTATTTTCAGGACTTCTTGGATCATGAAACTGACAATTTCATAACAACGGGGCATAAGCCTCCCGCTAAGCAAGATCATGTCATAGGTTCAAAAGCTCCAGGACAGCTGCTTGATAGACTATGTGAAGACCGTTCTGTCAACTGCTGTTTTCAAGGTCAAACAATGAACTTTCAATCTGAACTTTTAAGCCAACACAAACAAATCGGTCATAATAATAGTGGGGGGAAATAGTGCAGTGAAGTGAATTATCAGTTGAACACAGAACAACGCAGATAGTGTTTAACACAGGAGCACCAACCCTTAGCCAACCCATGCCTACACTCAGTGACAGCTGGAGTCCTAGAAAAGAGACCACCAACACCAAAGCAAACCCATGTGTCACAAAAAA
>NC_045756.1:1913726-1916676 GCF_008692095.1 Etheostoma spectabile
TATATATATATATATATATATATATATATATATATATATATATATATAAAATCAGAAATGATGCCTCCTTTCGCCACTGACTTCACTTTTTGACAGGATAAAGCAGAGGATGTAAGCCCCACTTCAAAGTGTGGTGTAAAGGGGTGCAAGCTTTACATTCTGTTAATCTGACCTGTGGGCACTGCTTTAGCCACTAGCTCTAATGTTAATCCTCTGACTGGGCTGCGCTTCTATCTGTCTCCCGCTCTGTCTGCACTACACAGTCCACAGATCCTAGTGTGTCAAAGGGTTGCTGAACCCCTGAGACAGCTTGCTGTTGTCTGAAAACAAAGTCAAACACAGACTCGCGTTTCTCTCCAAGATATAATCAGGATAAGAATTCACCAAACAGACATTATTTTTGAGGGTACCCTGAAGCTTTGTAGGTAGTAAGCTTCCTTTCCACACTAAATGCTTTATTTGTTGGTTAGTCTGTATCAAACATACATACATACATACATACATACATACATACATACATACATACATACATACATAATGTGCAAGAGTTTTAGGCTGGCATGAAAAACTGTTGTAAACTAAGAATGCTTTCAAAAATGGAAGTGTTAATTGATTGAGTTAAAAATTGATACCACTCTCATATATGTATCCTAAATATGAAGCTAATAGCTAGGAGATGTTAAGCTTAGCTTAGCATAAAAACTAGAAGCGAATAAAATCTAGAAGCTAATAAAATCTGCCTACCATCTTAAAAACTTTAATTAATTAATACAATTATTTTCAGACAGAACCAGGCTAGGTGTTCACAGTCTTTCTGCTAAGCTGATAGAATGTGGTGACTGTTGCCACCAATACCACACAGGTTATAGTTAGGGTTAACTCTTTACTAGCACTGCAATGCAATTACTACCAGGACATGGATCAATATTTTGGCTAGAAAGCAAATAAGCACATTGGGCAAAAATGACAAACTATTACTTTAAGGATCAACAACTCTTTCTTGAAATTCATCAAATATGTGAGAATCCATTACTCTTTAAAACATGTCCCTAAAGAAGGCTTCATCACAAAAACATTTATCCAAATTACAACTGAAGTACATGAAAACCTGCAGACATGTTCCAACAGTCTATTTGTGCGTAATCCCTGAAGTGTCATAGATGATACATGTAAGCTCTGCTCACCAACTCAGTTGTATAGCTGCTGGCTCAATGTTCTCATATGAATGTTTTATCATTTCAAAGCGGATTTAAGGCCTCAGATTGCAGCGTATCATTTTCAATTTGTGAAGAGTTTGGGTTTTTTAATGAACTGAAAATGCCGAGAGTCATAGTAGTTATGATCTTGCAATATCCCTTACTTGCTTACATGCACACACAAATACAAGACACACACACACGCTGTGTTTATGTGGCCTGGCATTTGCTGCAAACATTCATTCATGTTCTTAGTGAACGATTTGGCTGCCGTGACAACCTACATAGCCATGAAAGACAGTGATGGAACAGGACTTGAGTGTCTCAGCGAAGATTTAATTCTTGGTCGGAGCCGTTAACACACTCAAAAGCAAAGCCACAAGGGCACATGCGCCTACGCACACTTGAGATATTAATGTTTCAACCTGCAAGATGCCAGTTTGCATCAAGTGAAATAGGCCACTGATGCATGTAGAGGAAGGAGCACATGAAAACATTTCTCTCCTTATAGCCTCTCTGTCACTTTTACAAAATCTAGAACAAGTCCAGGAGTGGCTGAGTGACATTGCACACAGCTGACTAAACTACTAAGAAAGAAAAATGTGTGTGTCTATGTGTGTGTACAGTATGTGGGTGGTATTGAAAGTCACCAGATAATGAGATAGCAGTTAGCTGTTAGGTCATCCAAGGGTTTGGGCAGTGTGACACCAGATAAAATTGCAGGGGACTGATGGGTGTTAGTTGCAAAAAAGAGGTGTGAAGTGTGTAATGGACAACTCAATACATGAACCACATCTAACAGTGTGTGTGGTGCGCTAAGGCTGCAGTACTTAAGTATCCAAAAATGCTGCAGATAGATGACAAGTGAAGGGAATACCAACATTAAGGGTCTTAGTAAAGTGCTGGAACACTGTGAAGGGCCATCCAGTGACCACTCAGGCCTAAATGGGGCGATTGTCGGCTCCCATCGGTGTAGAAATGTTTAATCATGAGGATGAAGTCTCCTAGATATTTTCCTCTTTCCACCATGATCCAAAATCTATGCATGGGGCTCTTATTTTTAAAAACGCTCGGGGGGGGGGCTTGTCATGCATCACCTGGAATAAAGCATCAATGCTGCATCCGGGGCTTAGCACTGCCTAAGACGGCTGTGATTGGTTTAAGGAAATAACAAGCCAGAGTGTTTTTTCCCTATCGCAGAATAGATCAACTGTGTAGCCAGACAGTACTCCAGTGCTGACACGGAGCTGTGGAAATAGGTCTGGCAATGCGAGACTAGCATATTATTAACTCCAATCTACATCAATCCCAATGTATCAATCCTTGTAAAGCCTGACACATTCACTGCATGGGAGCAGGAGTAACCCTTATGATTTGAAGATACCGTTTGCTGCTCTTTATTAGATTTGGAGAAGACTGACCAAGATGACTGTCAAACAGTGAAAAATAGTGTTTGTAAATTGGTTGAAACCTTTGTATCAGGCTGCTGTATTAGAGTTATTAGTAGTTAACTGGCTAGCTATTGATTTTACTGCTGCTTTTGTCTTGACTTTTAGTTAGAAGCAAAGGATTTTTACCATGACTTTCTGAGTGGCAAATCTGTCACCAAGCTTGACAGGTGTAGCACAATGTTAATTGCTTAAATGTATCATGCACCTATGGAAGCATCTGCGTTCATGGCTTCTTTATCCAGGTTTTTCCTTTAATCTGTCACCCTTCTGTAGCTCCTTGCATCTCTAACAGCTGCGCTCCCC
>NC_045756.1:1916686-1939528 GCF_008692095.1 Etheostoma spectabile
CCCCCAATCTGCACTACCCTGTTTCCACCTCAGCCATGTCTCTGCATGGCTCGTGTCTTTCTAAGCAGGCGCCACGTGCTGCAGCCTCGCTCCCAGTGGATAGCGGTCCCATTATAAACAGCCAATGACATTTCCTTTAGCACAAGCCTGGCATTTAGTTTGATTGATTTATTGACGTGTGTTATAGTCTCTCTACTAGCAGATTGCTGAGGCTCTTTAAGACACCTTCCACAAGTCTGACCCCATTTCAAATCCACCACTGCAACATATTCCATGTCCTTTTTATCTGATTTTGTGTGCTTGTGTGTTTTGATAAACAGCAACGTTGTGCGCATGTGGGGCGGGTAAGCAGACGGGCCTGCACATCAGCATGCAGAAAAGGGATTGCTTGTGTGCATACTGCGCTGCTGCCGCTGCTGTGCAGATGTCCATATTTTAAAACCATAGACTCATTATTACTTTGTATTTTGATTATTGTGAAGGCATAAAGTCGTAATGGAAGTTGTATTTCAGGGAGCGGGCCAGCTTGAATAGTAATAAGCTGTGAATCTAATGGCCTCTGAAGAGAAAGACATAGAGTCCATTAATTAGTTTCCTCGCTCTGTAACTTGAAATAAAGAGACGCGAGGGGGAGATCTGAGGAATTGATCGCTAATGTGGCAGAATTAGCCAATCAGCATCTTTCAGGTTTGGGTAGTGTCTCTGTGCTTGTGTATCCAACCACAGTAGGGGTTGGTGTTGGAAAGAGATATGTCCTTAATGAGAGAGCTGCAGGCGAACACACACACACACACACACACACACACACACACACACACACACGCACGCACACGCACAAAACATCCTCTATCAGTGCTGCTGTCTCACCTCATTTGGCGCCTTGCTGCCTTCTGTCTATGTTTATTTGGCATCGGCCCTTTGAATCGGTCCCTTTGTTAAACCCACTGCTGCTTGCTTTCACTTCCAGCTTCCTGGGCTAAATCAACTTAAAACCTGGACGTTTTACAGCATATGCTACTATATTTTACTAGGTAGTATTTCTTCCATCAGCATCACAAGTTATGGGGGAGGACGTTTCTACATTGGACCTTTGGTGACTCTAAAAAACACAAAACCTGCGGGCTCGCTCAGACTAAATAACAAAAGCTACCCTTTGATTCACTTACTTGATACAAATTGAATGCTATCATGCCATTTTCCATTTCACATCAGATATATATTTTATCTGGACATCGAAAGCCAAGTGAAGGAAAAATTAATTTTCAAAATGTCAGAGATGTCACTGAATCATAGCTAATGAGCCGTCTTTCGCCTCTCATTCTCGTCTTTTCACAGAATCTAAAACAGCACACTCTCAGATTGCTATCTCTGCAATGTTTACACAAAAAAGACTATGAGATCTCTAAATGTAGAATAAGGCAGGACACATTAAAGAGGACAGCCTATTTCATCTGGCATGTTTTGCCTTTTCTCATACCTCAACATGATGTCATCTTAAAGACAGTTTTATATAGTAGGTAATGTTTCCCGTCACAGTGGGGAGAACTGATACCTTTGCAATGCTAACAGGTATTTGAAGGTTAAAGGAGACTTGGAGCTCCTGGAGTGGGGAAGAGCATTGTCCCGTGGTAATAAAGAAGGGTTTGAGCAGGAGATGGAGAAAATGACAAGAGGAAGAATAAAAAGTGAGCCAGTAAAATGTGAATTACTGCATGTTGGAGAATGACAAGACAACAAATCTAGGAATGGTGCTCACATAAAAAAAGAGGTGAATTCAAGACAGACTGTAACGGAAAGCAAATAGCTGACTGTAGCAGACGCAGGAGGGGAAATTAAACAAAAGACGTTGAGGACAAACGAGAGAGAAAGCAGGAGAAAGGTTGCAGAAAAGTGGGAAGGCAGAGATAATATTAGAAACAGGTCAGTGAACACCATTCCTCTCCGTCCTCCCATCTTCCCTTCCCCCTTTCCACCAAAGTCAGTAATGCTGTCAAACCAAACTACAGCAGATCTCAGTCTCTCCTCCTGTCTTCATTTCCTTGCCCACCTCCTCCTTCTCCCCACCGTTCTCTCAACATCAGCCTTTTTCATGAGCTGTGAATTTCAAAGACGCTCTGTCTTGGCACCCTGCCTACCAAACTGCTTCCTCTGTGCCCAGCTTCATGCTGCGTGAGCGGCCATGTTGCGCCAACATGCCCCCACACCAAGGTCAAAATAAACAACCTAATAAGCCAAATGAATTTAATCTATAAAGATATAAAACAGAGATAAGCTGGAATCACAACAAGTTTCACATTTCGGATGTGATGATCTGTGTGTGCATTTATGTGGAGGTCAATTTTTTCAGGATAACTAATGAGGCCTGTGTTTGTGCAAGAGGAACATACAACACCGTCACGATGGCTTCACATATAACTACAAAATGTCAAAGCAATCTGCTTCCGCCGTCTTCTGCGACGGGCGCTGCCGGTGACCGTCACATCTGCTTTAGTAGCTAATGAAAATCGCACGACGACCATGAAACGTTTACAGTTGACCAGCCCCTCACCCAATCTTCTCCAAGGCTAACACAGAGCGTCCCCACGTGAGCCATCCTAACATCTTTTCACATCTGCTGTTAGTGCGTTGCATTGCACTTCCCATATTTGGCACACTTAACTGCACTTCATTAGAGTTTGGGGAGATTTTGAACAGGTGTTGTGCTGCTATCCACTCTTGAAAATGACACTATTCTCTTACCGAGGGGTTGCATTTTTTAACTGCCCAGAGTGAAGCTTAAATTCATAAAAAGAATATTGATCTTATACATGCAAGCTCATTTGACTAATCGGTGTCCTGGAGAAAGGAGGAATCAGGCTAAATAGGGGCCCAAAAAGGCAGTGCTTTATAAATCGTGTCTGAGAGATGTTCTTTTAGCTGAAGCAAAAAGTGAAAAAATATATTTATGTCCTGGGTTTTAGAGGCAGTGGTGTGAAGGGAATGGATTTTAAAAAACAAACCTGGGACTTTGAAAAAGAAATCTGGAAAAGAAAGAGGACTGCAGTGAGACTGAACAAGAAATGATAAATGTCCTTGTAAATCTGTCACTACGGTACTTCTTGGCACATCTGTGAGAAGAAGAAAAGTACAACACTCCAATATTCTTACTTTGAAATCAATCGTCAATTTGCAATGATCGATTCACCCCCAGAAGTGGTTTTGTGATTATCGACCTACATTTCCCAGCATGCCTTTCAGCACTGCTGTAGAACACAGCTGAAATTGTTGCAGGAGAAATAGCACAAAATAGCACCACGGCAAAAGCAAGAAAGCTTCTTTCTAGATGAGACATAGCAAGTTGCGAGTTGAATTCCTTAGTCCTAAACCAATCACACCAGCTACATTACATTCTGGTGTTTTGAGGTTTTTGTGGGTGAAGTAAATTCTTCTCTGCAATAGAATTCTCCACACTGATGATCTAGACTAGAAAAAACAGATGTTGCTCTGTCATTTCGACAGACTGTCACCCTGATTATTGTCTCTGTTGAGATAGCGGACTCTGCAATCAAACTCTTCACTGTAACTTTATGAGGATGGTATCTGAAGTCAGAGCAGCTCGGTTTTGGCCTGGTATAAAAAAATAAATGCACCACCAAGCTTCAGAAATGCAGCAGCTTTTTAGTCGTTTCAGGGTGGATGTTCTTCTTTATCCCCTTTTGCTTTGGATGAATTCCAGCACCTTTTTTTTCCTGATGAATTAAAAAATAAATAATGTGCAGATAAATATAAAATAATAATCCCACAGCAAACTCAGCTAAGCACAGCTTTATCTGCAGCGTTATAAACGCTTGTAATGATAACTGCCCTTCATCTGGGGACAATAATTCCCTTATAAAGTGCAGAGCTCATTTCTCAAAAGCTTTACTCTATCTTTAAGAGCTTCTGTTGGTTCACAAACCATCACTTATCCTTATCTCCCCTTTAGGGAAGTGAATGCTTGCTTCCCTTGGGTTGGACAGGTTTCTCTGTCAGGTGCGGCAGTAGATGGTATTTATCTTGTCATCTGAGATGGACAGGGGATTTATTTAAGGTGTTAAGGACGGTAGGATGGATGGAAGGTGTTGGTTGTCTCATGACCGGTTCATAAACAGCTAGGTGGGATGTCCTCATCGTGGAAGGGCTACTTAGCAATTTTCATGTCTCACTGGCTCAAGATAAAAACCACTAGTCATGCATGGAGCTGCTGCATTACAGAGTATGTTCAATTGCAAGGTAAACATAAAGATTACAGGTTATAAGGATCCTTCCATCCTGATAAAGGGTATTAACCTTTATGTTGTATATCATAGCAAGTTTGCAAATGGGTGTAATAGATGTATGCTTTTTCCTCCCTGCAGGAGACACAGCAACAGATCTCACAGCAATTTAAACAAGCGTGATATACCAACCGGAGCAGAGCATTGGCAACTTCAAATGAGAAAGTAAAAGGGATACAACTCAAAAGACCGAGGAGCTGAAAATCCAATACAGCTCCATTCTGGCGTCTGTATTTGTGGACGTTGCTCCAATCAAGCCAAGTGCTGTGTCAATGATGGGTTCACGGATGCCGTGACAAGCTGCAAGTTATTCTGGGCTTTCAACCAATCAGCCGCTCAACACGCTGACCCCTTGTATTGCCAGTACCTGCTGGGTATCGATCGGACCGCCTGCTGCTCCAGGTGTCCTTCCTCTCATCCAAGGAGTCATATGAGTGCAGCTTAGGGAAGAGAAATGGACCCTTAGAGAAAAGTGAAAATGGCTCGCTGCATTCTCCAGCTCCAGGTGGGCGTGCTCTGTCTGTGGCATTTTGAGGTTAGATATCCTAAAGTCTCCTTTTGTGTCCTTGAAATTCCTCCATCAATCCAGTCTGTCTTCTTCTTTATTATTGTTATTTTTTTTCCCGATGTGTGTTGCAGCTGTCGCTACAGAGAATAAAACATTTTCAAGTCAGCAAACACAAGGATGAAGAAAGCTGTTGGCATCTTGACACAGGCATTATTAGCAAAGTAAAGTTGTGCTTTTGTACCATTCTCTTACAGCAGATCAGACAGATCAGAGCACTTAGTTCATTTTAAGCTTTGGTCCCATATATTTGTGATGTACACAATACAACATTTTAACTCATAACATTGCATCTGATTAGATGTTTGCTACAAAGCATGCACTGCTTTTCAGCATCTTATTTGGAACTGTGTGCAGTTTTACTTCTTAATGCTTATTGATCGTGTTCACTCAATCCTCTTTGAAATGGATCCTAGAATGGATACACAGCAATGAGCTATATCCACTCATCACTCACACATTAGCCACACAGAGTCTTCTTTCAATGTGAATGTGTCAAGCGTTTGATATACCAAGCATTAGCTATGTTTTTTACTCACAGAGATGACCACGATTACTACATGGCTAAATGTTCTGGACTGGAAGACAAAGAAGCCATTCAGTCTCCCCCCCCCATTATCTTCCAAGGTTAAACACTGAAAGAGCCACCACTGTATCCCTACTGAGAACTAATCAGTGTGTTATAAGATGTAATTACACTGTACACTGACTCGAATAGCTCTGAACTATCACTGACAAAGACTTCATTGTGGTTGTTTTCAGTGGATAGACTCATTCAGTTGATTAGGGTGCTGAAAAGTGCACTGCATTGTTCCGCCTGCTGAGTAATTTATGATAGCGTCATGCAAACAAACTCATTCTTTTCAAAATACAATGAAACCTAAATTAAAATAAATAACTAAATAAATTCTGAATCAATGTCACTTTTTTCTTCTTAAAAAGAACTCCTTGTCCTGGGTTTACTTCTTTTTCTTTTCTCCCTGTGTTGCTACTGGGAATGTCATCAGTGCAACAAATAGAAAGTCTACAAACCATAAAACTAGTGAGGGATAAAAAGGGGAACAGAAGGCTGCTTGCTTAAATCAGACTGAGCCGTACTACCAGCGTTGGCACCGATTTCGCAGAAGCATAGCTCAAGGTAGAATGCTTCTTCCAACACCCTGCTTGTGAAATGAATAGCATCGGCAGGCTGTTGTGACAAAGGAAAGGAGGAGTGAGAATAACATCGAATGAGAAGAGAGAGTGTGGGTGAAAAGTCTGTGGTGAGAAAAAGGGAACGACAAAACAGAGGAGTGGAAATTTGTCAGGCTTTTTTGCCCCCTGCCGTTCCAACAGGTGTCTCCGCACCTGATCCTTAGGTGTGGGAATCAGAGGCTGTTACAAGAGGTTTGGCATCCCCTTTAACTCCTCAACAATGGAGCACTTCACCTTCCCCTCCTATTGCTACCTACCTAGCTGCCTATTCATGCCGCTCCCTAGTGTTTTGCCTCACACAATTGCATGCACAAACACACACCAGCATTCTTGTGCACACATTGCTTTTTAGCAGGCTTTCATCCTCAATCCCCCCTATCTTAATGCTTGTTTTCCAAATGTAAGCCCGTCGTGTGATGTGCTTGGGATTCCACTGGCCCAGTCTCCCTGGTAGATATTACAGCTAATCCTAGCAGAAAGAGAAAGACAGAGAAGAGTGAGAGCAAAGATGAGAGAGGAGGGGCCAAGCACTGCCACCAGCTAGCAAGTGGTAAAATAAAGAAAATAAAGAGAATAGGGGGGAAGAGGAGGAGACATCACTGGAGTGTGTTTGGCTACCGATAGCTCACTAATGCCCTGACAATCCTCCCTGACTTGTAGTATCTACTCCCGGCGGACAGCAGCGCTCGGTTGCTGTAGAAACCCCCTAAGTCCACAGTATTTTGAAAGTTATTAATACCTGTGGTTTGTCTTATCGATGTCACTTGTGACATACATGGAGATATAGAGCTGTTAATTATTTTATCTCAGTTGCTAAGGAGACTACATGAACACAAACTGTTGCTGGAGGCTGGTAGTGTTAATCCTCTGCATTCCTAATTCATTCATTTCTTATGGTAGAAGTCATTTCTGAATTCATTTTTCATCTATTTTATTAAAGTATGCAAATCCTGGGGCACTTCCCGTTTGAATACATTTATTTTTTATTACAAAATAACATTCATCTTAAAAAACTATTATCATCCAAATTAAAACGATATTTCTTATAACTTGTCTCTTCTTGTTTATCGCCTTGATCTTTGCCTTTTCAATTCACTTTTGCTTCAAAGTGAGAATATAAAACTTTAAAATTAAGAAATTCTCCTTTTCGGCTAACAAGTTAAAAGTGTATTTTAGTAGCATAAAACACACTTAATTCACAATTAAAAGCTACACATTCTCCCTTCAGCAGAGAAAATAGAAATGTTTATTTTATTTATATTGGACTTTCTCTAATCTCAACATTAGCTAATGCTCAAAACGGAAAGTTTTAACGCGACCTGTGCTGGAAGCACCCACTTCCTGTTTGGGTCACAATGCCCCTTTATTGGTAAGGATGCCTCCTGGGCGCCGCCCTAGGGAGGCCTCGGGGAAGACCTAGGACTAGGTGGAGGGATTACATTTCCAACCTGGCCTGGGAACGCCTTGGGACCCCCCCAGTCTGAGTTGGTTGATGTGGCTCGGGATGGGGAAGTTTGGGGTCCCCTGCTGGAACTGCTGCCCCCGCGACCCAATAACGAATAAGCAGACGAAGATGGATGGATGGATGGATGGATGGATGGATGGATGGATGGATGGATGGATGGATGGATGGATGGATGGATGGATAGATAGATGTGCCTTTATGCTGTGAAGCAATTTTGCAAACTTTAAGACAAAATCTGGCCTACTGACCTTATTATTATATTCCACACCGGTCCACCGGCATATTCTTTTCAATGCAACATATATCCAACACACTTAATAGACCAAGGTCCATTAAGTGTGTTTCCAAACTCGTTCCAGAACTTTCAACACTATCTCATGATCTCCACCAGCTTAAATTCAGATTATTTTCAAGGTCAAGAATGAACTTTCACAATCAAGTACATTAAGCAGCTTTGAACAACATTACAGTATGGATGACTAACAACAATATGCAACTTCATCCACTTAAACTTCTTCTATTTTAAAAGTTAAATTGTTTTGGTTAGTGGTGACTTTTCTGCCAAAATCGAAGCAAACAGAACTTCACTTTCACAGAAATTGTGATTGGTGTTGGCCACAAGGAGGGAAAAAAAACAATCGGACATCTTGAAAAGCAGACTATGGAAACAGGTGCTATCACTGCATTTCACCTGTGGTGGATTTATACTAGCTTTGTGGCTCTCAGCCGCCATGCGTGTCCTTGTGTGCATGCAGTATAGATTAAACCTTTTATCCAAACAACTGGGACACTAAGTTAACATTTTACTCACTCTTTTAAAGCTGAACATGACTTTACGACGGTCATTCCAGTGAGTTAGAATTACAGGTTTATTTGTCAATGTTAGTTAATAAACATGAGTCAAGGCAAAAATTGCACAATTGAAAGCAGCCACACAGCCTACTAAGAGGTGCATTATTTGCATTTTTTCTAATAAATATTCAATTAGCAGAAAGAGAGAGAGAGAGAGAGAGAAACAGATAAAGAAAGAAATGTTTCTGTGCAATGCTGAAATACATGTTTTCCCCACTCCTCAAGTTTAATGTTACAGTAGTAACCTGGCAACATCTCCTCCCTACACACATTCAAACACATAAGCATGTGCATTTGAAAGCAGTAAAACATGGCTGTTCTTTTGCTTGACTGATCAGAAAAAAAATCGTGTGCATAGTACGACAAACAGTGCATTAAAGAGACTGATGCTGTTTTTGCTCCGTGGTTAAAAAATGGTCTCAGTTGGCAACACCCCTCTCTCCCAGATCAGCCTAGATGTGTTATTGATTTATGTTTTTACTTTCACACTAGCAACCCTTAAAAAAAGTGGAAGTGCTGGAAAATTCTGGTCTACTGTGTAGGGGGATCAGAGCGTGTGTGTCTGTCTGTAGCACAGCTGCCGTGTGTTCAGATGGGTGGGCCGGGGTATTAACCTGCTCGTGTGAAGTGTTTTTTACCTAATCATCACATTTCCCATTGGTTTGCCTGGAAGATTTTCTAGTGAATTTGACACAATTAGTAATGCACTTCTTTCTTGTTGACCAAGTACGAGTGCTCAGAATTAATCTCTGTGTGCCTGGCTGTGTTTCCTGGGAGCAGAACAACTGTGGTCTCGTGATGAACGGAGAGCAATGGTCTCTATGCAACAGTCGGCGACTCTGAGGTGGCTTAATCAGCTTATTCTTCCCTGGTGCCCATGCAACTTATTGTAGCGATTACAATTCCTGCAAGTGACACATCCGTGCAACTGGGCGGAGAAATCAAAGTCATTCCAGGGCTACGCTGAGGCACTACAACAATTACTGCAAATGCCAATCGATTTATCCTTGGTCTCATGTTTAAATACAATGGCAGTCTTTTACACAAATAGCACTTACAGTATTATTCCCATGGATCTTTTCCATTTCCATTTGTATATAATTGCTAATGCAGTTCTGTCTTAAGCATCATCACCTTCGGGCCTTGGAATATCTTTTATATATTTGACTAATATAATGCATATTTGAGAAAAAGTACAATAATAAATGTGTAATGGAATAGAAGTATTACCTGATAAGTGACCTGAAAAGATGGGTGATGTTGATGTTTAAGTACCTCAAATATGACCTTAAGTACAGTGCTTGAGTAAATTTACTTAGTGGCATTCCCCCACTGGAAGTAAAACAGCTGTTACAAGAGACCAGAAGAAGAAGTGGCCCTATGATATGGTATGTTTCAGTCCTCTTTAGAGATCACTGTGTAGTAAGTTTGATGAATAGCACCCAACTGCAGTAAATCCCTTAAATTCAAAAGGTAGAGAAAACCAGCAGTGACAAGCACAGAGCAGAAAAAGAAAATGGAAACCAAGCTCGGTGGAAGAACTGCAATGAGAAACCAAGTGTTTTAAGATGTCCACTTTCCCAGCATGCTTGTTCCAATCAGTACTTTCACATTTACATTATGTGCAGAGGACAAGAGGAAAGCAACACTCAAGACTGAATCTGATAATTCAGAATATATCCCTGATTAATTAATCCCATTTCCATTTGAGAATCAGCTTTCACAACCAGCAAAAAAGGTACTCCAATGCAAGTGCACTCCAGAACTAAAGAGCACAGCATGTATGAAGTAAAAACATAATGTATGTTTTTCATGTACAAATACAAAGCAAATCGCACTCTGGGTTGATGCAAATTGCTTCGAGGTTCATGAAACCCCAAGAACATAGTATAGTTAATATGAAGATGCACTCCATACAAACTAAATTAAAACTGTGCCCACGCACGGCCATGATGCTGTTAATTCTGTCAAATCTGGTTATTCATCAGTGAATAGTGATGAGTGGTTCTCAGAGAATTAGCCTTGCCTGATAGCTTTAAAAACCAAAAGCCCTCTGCATGGCCATTCTAGCTTCAGAATCATAAGATTTTATGTTACCATAAAGCAAAGGCTGCTCATTTCTTTTTTATGACATTAGAGCATTGTGATTTACAGTAACTAGAGCCGTGATATGGCTGTCCGGGGCACATTTGCTTCAGTTATCCAGCATGTTTTAAGAAGAGGTCCAAGAGGGTTTAAAGATGTTTTATGGTAATTCCGTTTTCCTCATGCCATGGAAACAAGATGTCTGAATCAGAAGAAAAAATCATATTATACAGCTTGAGTATGCTTGAGGAAAATAGTGTATGTTGAGAGAGGATCCGAATAGCCTACTTTACCTTGAACACAAGCTCTTCACAAATTAAAACTAGACTCACCGCCTTGTCAAGTTGCAGTTTACATTCATCCTCAGATAATATGTGTAATACATAATATATGCAGTGAAGACAATTTCTACTTATACTTAACTTTTAGGGCCCATTCAATGTCATTGAAAAATACATATAAAGTCTATTGTTGGGACCGGGATCAATAATGTAATAGAATGACTACAATACCTGAAAAAGTGGGTCTAATGTTACAGTAAGTTAGGAAGTTGGTGAGCAGCAGGTAAACCACTGAGCTGAGATGTTTTTAAAAGGCACAAAAGCAATCAAATCACTTACTTTCAGGCAAAACGAATTAAGAATCAATTTAAAGTTTTCCAGACACAGTAAATGATGCTCACTGTCTGCAAGCAAATGTCACCTATCTTGCGATGTGCATCATTTACGTAGACATTGTGTAACTGACAGCTGACGTGAAGCTATGTCGGCTGTTCAAAACGTTTCCCAGCATTTCAGGCTGACTCATTGTCTCAAGCACTTAATTGGTACAAGGCTGATTCTCAGTGATTTAATTTGTATTTTGTTTCTCTTGTCCTCCGAGCTGTCTCTATGACAACGAAGTAGCAACTCTGACACAATCTGCAGATACAATCTGAAATCTCAGCTGAACTGCATGGTCCACACCAACCACAAATCAATAATTGATTAATCCATTCAACGAAGCCACTGACGATTTTACATGCTAGGAAATTGTTGATCCTCAGAAAAAGGACTGAATATTTATGTGGCGCTCAGGGTCAATAGCGCTACAAAAGAAAACAGGATAAGACAACCTTCCCCGATGTAAATAATCCTTTTCAAACAGCAGCGAAAAAATAACACAATATTGCGGTGGCCATGACAAATGTGAGGAGAATAAGATATGACATCTCATGTGTTTTGTAAAAAAAAGCAAACAATATGAGGAGCGATAGCCGTGTCCTATTGTTGATTAGCATTAGCCACGCTTCTCCTGCGTTTATGTTGCTGCGATTAGAGCGTGGTTAAAACGTTAAGAGCATCGATATGCAATCACCGTGCCACTGTGACTGAGCCACACACACTTTACACTCGCCTGCTGGTTATGAATAACAGACTCCACCCCAGGCACATGAGGCAAGAGTCGATGAAGGAGACTGGCCTTTGTTTCGGATGCTACAGCACTGCAGCCAGTCACTTGGGCCATATTGAGTTGTCGCCAGAATGCGCTCCCGCCAAGAGGAGCGGCTTTAAGCCCAATTAACTTATAAATGTTCGCCTGCAGGGAGCTGGCAGACAGTGAGATCAATGGAGCTGAATTGAGCCGAGCAGTGTGGGCTTGAGAGACCATCCCTCAACCGGATAAACCTGGTTACATGCCCCAGGGATGGCAAACACCGGCCGTGCTTATGTGCCCTTAAGCAAGACAGTCAATGTCAACAAGTTTACCTCGCGTGAAAGCAGAACTACCACACAGTGTTCAGTATAGTGCTGCAACATTATGGCTGCAAACTGGCACAGAATGACAGAAATAGAAAGTCTCTCACCTCAACCAAATTCACATTCAGAGTATTGATTCTTTTTACTTGCACCACAGAAGGATGACCTCACTCAGCACAGGGATCGTAAACATGTTTACAGAGAAGATGTGTGAAGACATTTGTGCGCATATATGCGCGTCACAGAAGGAAGAGGTTCTCTGGCTGAGGAGGACAGTGCGGCAACAGGAGCCCGGCAGGCCCCTCAGCACCTGGGTTAGTCATCCTGACATCGCCCACACCACTCTGGATCCTCTGGCTCTCCTCATGCATTATGAAGAAGCTTTAAAACTTTAATGGTGGGAGATAACCTGGGTCTGTTGCACAATGACCAAGATAATGTAAGGAATTTATGTGTTAATGAAGAATTTGAGGCACTTACTGAGGCCTGACGAACTCCGTATTTCCCATTACATTGGACAAAAGTAACACAAAATATATTTTATATATATATATATATATATATATATATCACATATATTTCAATAACACCATACTCTGGATCAGCAAAAGTACATTTCCAGGATAACTGACTGACATACGGCGCGTGATGTCCCTCACCTTCCACTCTTTGTGTGTTGCCTTGTGTTGTGTTCATTTCAGGAAACAACGACAAAATTTGAGATAGCAAGCTAGACGCTAAAAATCGCAAGTTTTGACCGTGGATCATGCAATAGGTCGGTCCAATGCAAGACTAATAACACCAAAATGAGTGGGTGGTCCCTGCGCCGAGGAGAACACAAAGAAAGATGACAAACAGAGTGGAAAAACAATTGAAGGGCAATCTAAATACAGTTGAATTAAGGATTCTCTCTGATTGTGATTACATGAGAATCGTTCCAGAAACCTTTCACTTTAATAACTGGTGGCCACTGTATAAGCAGAGGGAAATACATGAAAGGTGACTGAGAGGCTTCTGCCATGGTACATCTCCACACAGCATGGCCACTCTCACGCCGCGAACGTTCCAATTACTAGCTGTCACTGGGGTGAAACTTTGCCTCATGTTTTACAGATCTCTATCTGTCGTTAATCATCCTTGACTCTTTTAGGTTTCCTACTGAGCAACCGCTGAGTAATTAGTAAAAGTTATTTAAATAATTACCCTGACTAAGACTGTGGGATTAAAGCGTGCGCGAGGAAGATGACCACTGATGAGATAAAAGACAATGGCGCTAATAAACAAAAACAGTGGGTTTTTCAAAACAAAAGGAAAAGTGAAAGACATGTTTTTTTGTCTCTAATGAACTTAACCAAACAGATTGCCTTGCTCCAAGCTGGTTTCCTTTGGGAGGCCAAACAGAGAGCATGGTTTCTTTGTGCTGGAAATTAATTTGTTGAGAGAGATGATTTCTTTAGCACAGAAATGCTGAGAAGTTTCTGTAGAATGGGGAGGACTTTTAACCTCAAGCTATCTTTTAAGACCAAATTAAGACTAGTGTAAAGAGTATAACTGTGAGATATGTAAAACACAGAGCGCGTAGAAAGATATTCAACAGATGGCATGCAGGTGTAATGAAAATAAAGCCAAAAAACAAATGCTTGGCACATTCTGAGCAGTAAGGATAATCAATAAAGCCCATTTTGGTCTAGTATCTACAGTACAAAAGCATTTTAAGAGTTTGGTTTAATTATATAGGCTCTTTTAAAACTGAAGATTGGAAACACTTCCTAAATATATTGGGCTTTTTGAATTGCTACATCAAAAGCACTGACTTTATTTTTCTGTCTTTGTACATGATTCCCCGTCTAATGAGATTTAGTTGAACTCCTCTGGTGTAATCCCTGACGATTATATGATGGGTTTAATTGCTTGTTTACAAATGAATGTATGAGTGCACGGCTGGGTAAAGTGATCGGTAGATAAAACCAGGGACTTAGAAAAGGTTCATCTGAAATGTATCAACAGCAACTGCTGAATATTATCTGGCAAAACACAGACTCCCATTATAACATGGTATATAGAAGTACAACCTCACCAATACTGAACAGATCCAAAAATGCTATTTTCACCTCCACACTCAAGTCAGCTACACGTACTGCTTTTTCATTTAGGCCTTGACATTCTCAATTGGTGTTGCTATACTTTTGATTGTACATACAGTGCAGTACATTACCTGCTTGGAGGCTTATGTCGCCTTGTACCAGTGCTCATCATGACTTAAACCACATTTAAGAAGGGAAAACTTTCCAGAAAGACTTCACTTTGCTTTAAGTTTACGATTAAAATAAGATCACACAAACACACATGCACAGGGCATTATATTCTGGGTTTCATGAGCACACTGCTGGATAGACTGCAGAGAGCCTGTATCTTCCTGCCGGTTGCTGTGATATTCCGTGCAGTCACTTTAAATTCAAGTTAGAAAACCAGGCATGTTTGCTATAGCTTTGGCAAGCGCTGCGAGGTGTTACAAGATTAGTTGTATGGTAAGGCATTAGTCATTTTTACAAAGAAGGTGTGAACATATTAATAAGGAGACAAAAAGAGAGGTAGTGAGTGTATCCTACGTATGTGTCCTGTACTTGCATACACACATTCCATTTTTTAAAGCAGTATGCAAATCTATCTTAATAAATGCAATTTAGATATATGATTCACCATGTTTGTAACTGTTAATCAAATATTTATACACTCACCAATCACTGGCACAAACAGCTGTTGCCTAATTTTATATAATATAGTTTATCTATCTATATTTCTCATCCTTTTGGGCAAACAGAAAACCTTTGATATTGATGAAGGGCATGTTGGAATTGAGCCAATGATAAAAAAAGAAGGGCAAAAAAAAAAGTATCAGCAAATTTATTCAGCTGTCAGATTCCTGAGGATTGAGCTACAGAGCAGGCAGGTCATACATTTTTCAGCCAAATGGATAACTATATATCTCAGTAGCACTGACAGAGTTTTACATGGAAGAAAATGCTTTTCCAGAAGCCAGCCGGTAGCTCCTCTTGATGCTATTTTATATCTTTTTTTTTTATAGCTTTACATTCACATTGAGAACTTGAGTAACAGTAAACACATAGTTGTTACCTTATTCACAAAAATAAAAATAATCCTAATATTTGTCACATTGGAAATCATAAAAACAAACTTGTTTATTTATGTATTATGAATAGATATAACTAGTCTTCAACTCAACAGTCCTCAAGATCCAAGTTTGCGAACTAATTACAATAGTCATAAAAAATGATGAAAGATGGAAATTCTAAAGATGTGAGATGCCCATGTGGGAAAACACCTGTATTGTTGTTAAATAATATTTTTGGATTTAAAACACCAGGAATATTATACCGCCCTATAAAAAAAACTTAATCAAACACAGCAGAATAACTTCAAAGCGTGTAAGCCGTCCTGTTACCTAAGCAAGGTTCGCAGTTGGTTCCCAGTGGACAATAACAGCATTGTTCTGATTTGCTGTTTCATTGAGAAGCTGTGCATGCTTTACCCCATGACATGGCTGGCCTGCCTATTATATAATTAGATAAAAAAAAACAAATGTTAAACCCTCACATCAAAGACTCATTTTGAAAAAAACATCTTGCCAATTGTGGCTGATTAGGGATCCTCCAGGGGCTGTTGGGAGGCAAACGTGTGCGGGGATGTAAATGAGATCGGCCTCCTCTGATTTGCTGTTGATGAGACAAAAGACTAAGGAGAGGGATCAGAAAGCGAGGTTCACTTCTCTCTTTTAGCATTCCTCTCTCATGCTCTCCCTCGCTCTGTGCACCTCTATGATCTCCTTTGTTTTCACACTATGCCTCCTACCACTAATGTCTCTCTCTCTCCGTCTGTCTCTTTCCCTCCTCTACAGACTTGTTTTGAATTTGCCTGAGCAAACAAACTCTACAGCACCAGGGGGACTCAATCGCTGGATGATGGCGTGGGCGGCTGCTCAGCGTCGACACGTTGGCTGACCAGCAACCCAAAGGTTTCATCTGCAGCATTGAAAAGACAGAATGGCTCTGCAGCGAGAGTAAGTGGGGTGGGTGTCCAACACTGCATCATCCACATATCGCTTAAGTGCTCTTGAACAAGGCACTGTATCCAAACTGAAGGGTGCTTTAAAGCAAAATACCATGAATTACTATTTAATTAGATGCATGTGGACTGAATGTAGATGTTTTAATGGGACTAACTGATAGTTACCTAAGCCTCATCACCCC
Source organism: Etheostoma spectabile (assembly GCF_008692095.1). Taxonomy (NCBI): domain Eukaryota; kingdom Metazoa; phylum Chordata; class Actinopteri; order Perciformes; family Percidae; genus Etheostoma; species Etheostoma spectabile. The sequence goes on from NC_045756.1 coordinate 1,933,150, forward strand.
TTAGTTACGGTTGATATGGCTCGCACAGCAAAACATATAGTGCTATATTTATCCCTCCAAATTCACAATATTGTACTAAAAGACCAAAGCATACACAAAATAAACACATTTGTATTGCAATGCTGAGCAATTTTGTCCTAGTATATATATGTATGATAGGGAAGCAATTTATTATTGACTGTTATTTTGTGCTAAAATAATCTTGTTTGGCTGCTTAGCTTACATCCTTGTTTGTAGTTAAACAAAACAAGGGTGCACAAAATTGAAAAATAATTTGTATAACCGCCGTCATTCGGATCCACTGCAAAATGTAAAGGTTTCTTTATTGGCCCATGCTACACGTTTTCACAAATATTCATAGAAAACAGTTATCCTGCTGTCAGACAAACAAACCCAACTCCTTGGCGGAGGTCTTACTGTAGTTAGTGAGGGAGGTGGATGGTCATTTACTCAAAGCACTTAACTTTCAATATTGTTGGCATTACTCTTCAGCCTGCAGAGCTTATTCCTTAATAAAACAATGTTTTAATTAGAAAGACAGCCTAATTTGGGCATTGATTACAAGTTGATAATCCATGTTGTAACTTTTATTCATATAATAAAGTGCAAATTTGAAATCATAAGTCTGATGATCAAACATCGGCTGCACACTTTCCCATTGCTGCACATACGGTGTTAAAAGCACTCCTGTCTGTGTTTTTATTTTTATATTTAATTATCCTCACTTTGTTATAAATGGGATTTCATTTTTCATCCAGTGATACAGCACCATGATTAAAGATGGAATGAAATAAAAGGATGTTGATTTTCCCACACACGTATATTTCACTGTTTCTAGGTTATTCTAGACTATGGTATCTCTAATTCTGTTCCCACATCGAAACCACCTCCGAGAGACACTGCTTCCTATAAAAGCTGTAATCCATCACTGCAACGGAAGATACAGAAGCAACACAAGAAATATGACTTGTTCGCTGATATTTGCAGCATTAATGTTATTTTGCCCACTTTTAAGCACTAGGAATAAATAACAGTGTGGCGCTAAAAAATAGTCCCCAACAGACGTGTGAATATTAGTGTTATAATTCCAGTTATGTTCCCTACATTTATCTTTCTCTTTTGCTATTTACATCAGTGGATTGCAGCTCTCCCACTGGCCGTGCGGCTCTGCAGCTTGTCTTGGACGTCGGTGGGAGCAGAGTGAACGAGTGATGCAAAGAGAAACAGACACAGGGGGAAAAAACATGTTTAGGTGAAAGTGACCAGTGCCTTTCTGCTACTGTGTCAGCAGTGAGCCCCAAACAATGAGGGAGTTAAGTTTCTTCTACACATTTTGTTAAGAAAAATATGTTAACACCCGTGTTTGCCGCATGCATTGCATTGTGGGGTTACTGTACACAGTGATACACAGCCCATCCTAATTAGGACACCGCACTTTTGATTTACTTGTCTGAAAGAAATATTACTGGTGGGTACATAGTACATGCCGAATCAAATCAACAAGTGAAGTGACAAACCAAAATTAATAGTTAGGGAACATAGTGGAGCGTTAAGTAGCTAAGGGGTCAGATATTTCTCTCAGGAGTTGGGGGAAACCAAAGTAAAGCTAAGAGAGTGAATGTTGGATGTTGAGAGGAACAGCCCCTTTAACACGTGCACTGATATTTAAAATATCTAACCCTAACCATGTAGAGGAGCTGTATGTGAGAATGCAAATGTCTGACTTTAAGCAGACTTTACCCTGCCAGCTTCCTCGTACAAAGTCCATAATGTCTGATTAAGCCATTGTTTCAATAGAGCAGGTCATTCACAGCGAGCAAGTGGGTGTGAAACCAGAAGACTACAACATCTGAAGAAGAAGGGTCATTTACATAAAAACGGCGATGGAAATGTCTAATTAGAGAGCCGACAAGATTCACGAACTTCTGCCGGTATTAGACAACCCCAAAATCGTCAGACAAATTGAAGTAACGGCAAGAAACTCTGTAGCTACGTATGTATCCTGCATGCTTACCATGCACCTGCTGTGGTTACAGGCTGTTGCATTGCCCCAAGTGGTCAAAACATAAATTATTGTACTTTTGAAGTTTGTGGGAGGTAAAAAAGAAAAAAGTGTACAAAACATCTACAGCTCCCAAAGTGCATAACACCACTGCTTTTCTCATTGACCACCCAGGTCTTTGTCATAAAAGTGATGCTTTTTGAAATGATTGATACCATTTGCACAGCACTTACAGAGTCCCAAAATATTGGTGAATTAGACGGTTGTCGGATGTCTTCCGCAGCCATGCGGGGTGTTTGGACACGTCCGTGTTGAGGAGGGACTGACAGAGGAAAGTGTGTGACAGAGGGGGGGGGGGGACTGTCCTGATTGTGTGGGAGGTCAGTAGTTGTCTTATTGCCATTTGAACGCATTAAAGTGAATTGTCAAAGGGCAGCAATGACCTGTCAACACCTTGCCCGAAATCATTTTATCAAAAGCAGAAAAGATTAAGACTATTACATGGTAAGAAGGAACTATAATTATGGGTAATAATCTGGACATTTTATTTCATTTAGCACAAGATAGAACATTCAAAACAGCTACAAAAGGAACCCTCCATTATGGGAGTCATGAATTACTTCTTGCTAGGCGCCTTTGTCCATATCTGACATTTCCAGGTCTACCATTTGCTTTGTGCATCATGTATGGACGTGTACAGTGTGAGTGAAGACTTGCATGAGAAAAGGCTCGCTCCCAGACAATCGCTTTAACTGTGATTGTAGATGCACCGCTATACTCGGCCAATTACGTTCTAAAAGGATGTGCACAAATGTGTCAACGTTCAGGCCGCTGTCAGTTTTTAACTAATAGGAGACGGTGCATTGTTAGAGCAGGTGGTATTCAGCACCTTCATCAGCGAGACAGATGGAAGCTGAACACTCGTCTTTCAAGGAAAAAAAAAAACTTCCAACCCTTCACTTCATTCTACGATATGTGTCTGCTTTAAGTGCTCCTACAATGTTTTCCTGTGTTCAAAAATAAACTAGGCTTTTTCTATTTAAATTCTATTGTTTTACTCTCAACATTTAGTGTGAGACTATACTTTCATTACGGTGTTGTGGGTATTATTCTTGCAATCATTCCTGCATGTAATGTTAATAATCTTGGAATTTTAAGCTAATTCTGCTGTTACAAGTGCTTATTTTCCTTAACCCCGGGGGAGAGCAATGTAAAGGAGTCTTAAACGCTTTGAAAGAATGTTGTACATGTGCACCTGGGCGTTCATCTTTGCAGGCCTTTCCTACTTTTTGTTCCTGATTCTTATTAAATGCACACAATTAGAAACCCATTACAGCCTAATGAAATAAAGTGCATTGAGACACCATTAGTCTGAAAGCTGGTGTGATTGAGTCACGCGTAAATCAAAGTGCAAATTAAGTAGCGTAGTAAGTGTTTCTGCTATTAACATTAGGGATGTGCTGTCTTTGTTTTGTAGACAGCCATAAAACAATAGGGCATGGCGGCTGCACTGGGAGGACCTCATCTAGTGTGCCAAAACCGCACATTATCAGCAACAAAGCGTTCTGGGGCAAATTCATATAAAATATATTATAACTCACAATTACGTACTACTTGAAGCAATGGCAGAATTATAGCGGCCCATGAGAAATGGATATGTAGTTTTACACATTACTGGCTAGAAATGTAATTAAAACATCAATTCTTACTAATGCACATTTATTAGAACTAAAGTACAGGTTTGATTTGACACTTGTCCACCTACTTTGTGAAAACCATTGTCAAAATCACCTCTAATGCTTATAACATTTAGCATAATGGGGTATTGCAGATGAAAGCAATTCTGAGGTAAAATAATACCAATTTTGGGTTAGAGTTGATTGAATGATTGAATGAAAAAGGTGGACATCAATTAAGTTATCACATTTTCTATTTCAGCTCAACAAACACATAAAAACCTAACATATTTTTTAGAAGCACACTTGCTACAGACTCCTGAATTCCAAAACTATCAAGAAGGTTTGACAGTCTACCTTAGACAAAAGATAGCAGCACTTTCCTATGATGCAGTGTGGCTGTCAGCAGTGCAGCATTCCTCATATTTCCAAAGGAACACCGTGTTCCAGGACGGGAGGAGAATCCACAAGATGGCAGGAAGATAAGGGTGGGGGGGGGGCAGGGGGGGAGGCACAGGAGAAGGATTACCTCAACAGGGTTATACAGCAGTACCATTATCACCCCTGTTAGGAAAAGAGTTTTCTGGCTGTTTTATAGATGTGGAATAAAGATCCTTTCCTTGCCTAAATAGCTGTGGCAGCCATTTCTTAAGAGACATAAGTCAACAATAGCAGTACAGGAAGTTAGCTATTAAAATGAGTGATATTAGAAGAATATGCTGGTACAGACCATTTTGTACAGTATTTGTTGGATGAATGCCATGGCTATGGTCGACAAATATAAGGAAACAATGCTTTGCTGGCAGCAAACTGGTGTGATTATCCGACTTCAAGGCATAAAAATGCTTATGAGAAAAGATTCGGAAGTTGCCACTGTGCCTGTCTATCTGATAACAATGAATCATCCCAATAAAAACAGAAAAAAGAAGCTTCTCTGGCTGCAGCAGAGCTTGGTTTTAGCAGAGTGTAGATACTATATCATATTTAATGTGTTGTGGACTTGCCTCTTGAACTTCACCAGAGTATGTCATAGTCTTATCGTTACAAGTGCCTCGTTCACTGAGACTGTCTGACTATGCTTCTCTGGAAAATGCATATTTCATCACCTGCAAAGATAAATCACACCGCAAGTAGTCCTCAGCTCTAGCCATAATGCACTGCAAAGCCTTGCAGTCAAAATGCCCCAAACTAACACCAGCATAAGCAGGAAATGTAGGCAATGCTTTTGGAGATGAAAGCATGTTTTTCCCAGGGCTCGGTTTACACCTGTCACCATTTCTATCCACTGGGGGACCATAGGCAGGCTGGGGGAACGCATATCTATGTTAAAAAAACCTCAAAGTATAATGTGACCTTTAAATTTTTTCATTACTAGCTTAAATTGAATGTACATATTCTCAAACCCTCTGAAAGAACTCCTAAATAATGTCAACAAGAAGATTAACTGTGTCAATGATTAGCCTTGTGCTGTGTCTAATTTAATACAAATACTCAGTGAGGAAACTGAGGACGTTTTTTTTCTCTGCTGTGCCCTCAGTGAATGCGTTGGCCTTCATTTCTGAGCATGTTCCGACGCAAGGAGAGCCAGATGTCCTTGTTGCCACCCTACAACGTCAAATTTCCCTCCAAGGAGGGTCCTTGGTGGGGCCAGACAAGCACACGAGCAGCGCAGGATTACATGCATCCATTGAAGTTCAGCCCAAATAGGGCCATGGACAGGCCATGGTAGCACCACAGGGCGCCTTCCTGTAGATAGGCAATATCTCACCCTCTCCACAGGGGTATCGGGCGCTGTGCTACGCAGGGAGGAGAAACAGGCCGCTTTGAAGGTGATCGTCCAGCCAGGAACCACGGGGGGTTGGAATGTTGGAGCGACCAGAAAGAAAACAGACATCAGCTGTTTCTTTATGGCTTTATATAATAATATTTCATTTCAACAGAATTACACACTTAAGTGGAGTGTTGTTGTATTCCCCACATCTCCTGTAACTTTGCCTCAGTCTTTATTCTTTTGTCAGATGCAAAGTAATTCATGATCATGAGTCATTCCATACATCTGCTGTGATGGAAACATTGTATGGTGCTCCGTTGTTAAGGTATTCTTTCCAAAGCCCAAAGAAACACCACAAATCAACCATGGGTCAAAATCAAAATCTGTCAATACTGATTATTTTAACATGTTACTTTGGAAAACATAGTTTATTGTCACGTGGGATTTATGAAACGTTGGTTTTACACCAATCAGAGCGTAAGAATGATCGTACATTGATAAAGGCAGCAGCTGGAAACGATTGTAGTTTAAATATCACGCCCCAATATATTCTCGGTTTTGAGGCCTCGCCCCTACTATTTACAACATGGCCAGACGTAAACTGGCTAAGAAGCGGCACTTCTCAGAGATTGAAACCCTGACATGTCAGTTTAATTTGCAGTATGTGTGTCCTGCTTGGCAGCCTGAACACTGGTATTAGGCTGCAGGAAGAATGCGGAATGGAAGGAGATCACTGATGTGGTCAACAGTGTTGCCGTAGTAAATTGGACTCCAGCTGAAGTTTATTTATACATGCTTGACACACAGTATGTATACTCCTAATAGTAATATAGGGGCTTGCATTGCTATCTCTTACGCAATGCTGTGCAGAACCCCACAGGCTAAAACAATGTTGCAGACTTTTTCTGGAATGTATAGTAGGACCCCCCC
>NC_045756.1:1939538-1941700 GCF_008692095.1 Etheostoma spectabile
CCCCCGAAGTCCTTGCCATGCCTTCATTTTACAAAGTGCCTCATCTGATGAAATCAGAACTTAAGTTACAGCAGAGAAAGCAAGAGATGCTTGTTCATAGACATGAACATGATACATGTCCCCATGAATATTTCAGTCCTGGTGTCTTTCATGATCTCCGCCTACCTCTCTCCAAAGGACCTATTTTTGTCATTAGGCCCTCTACTGTAGAACAGTTTCAAGGCCAAATTATACAGTATATATCATATATGTATAGGCCACAGCCAGAATGCCATGACATGACATGACAAGCAAAGACAAAAAAGCCTGATATCTATGGGATTTGCTGAGCACAACCATGCTCCCAAAAGGAAGAACCCACTATAATGTGTTGATTTTAAGACACAATCTTGCATGCCACAATTTCTTTATGGAGCAAAACTACTGAAGCACTGCAAGCTACAACTGTGCCGCACAGCAGCGTAAAACATTTCTAAGTACTTTAAATGATGTAAAAGCTTCTATGTGTTACTAATTTGTTTTCATCCCTTTCCCAGAAATCTAAGTTGAAGCTCTGAGAATACAGCAAACTGTATTCCTAACGGGTAGGTCAGTAGGCAATTATTAACAATCATGCCATCATCTATAATAAGACAGAAGTTGGAAAAATGGTAATTAAATGTAAAACATGGTGCATGTTGACAGCATGAGGTCAAGTGAAAGTGTAGCATACACAAAGTATGGCAAACACAGTAAAGTAGGTGTACTCAGCACACCAACTGTGTTCTTTGTGTATGCTACCGGAGGATGTTAGTAAAATAACACGCATTTCTGAGCAAATCCTATTCATAGATTGAAACAAAAAACAACCAATAGCTGGCTGTTTCAGTAAGAAAAGTAAAACAAAAAAAAAGAAGAAAAAAAAGAACATGTTTGCTTCTACCGGTATTTTTAGATAAGTCCCTGCTTTGTCTCTCATGAGACAAAGTTATCCTCACCTTGCAGGCTGAAAATAGACTACTTTGTAGCTAAATACTAGCTCCATTTAGCTTAGCGCTGTGCAAGATCATAATGTTTTCCATCCAGATCAAACTAGTTCCATGCAGATACCGACAGCCCATTGGTATCTACGTTGGCAAATGGTATTGCTATTAGATTTAGTCACACTCCTGTGGTTTGCCCCCCCCTGTTTTGTAGCCGTGTTTGCACTTTGTCCTAATAGAGCAAAAAGAGCACCCCTTGTCTGAGCAATTTAAAAAAGCAATTTGTTCTCTTTCTCCCTCTGTTTGCTTTTACTGTGTTCTGGCCTAGTGCACTGGGAGCGAGCTAACCTTACATAAATTACTCCTAGTGCCTATGGAAATGTCAACAAGATATTGCAAACTCCCTTCCTCTCATGGTGTGTGAGACAGAGAACATTTGTAGATGTTACAACCAAGCAAAGTGCATGCATGCGTGACTGGGTAAGTGTCTCTGATAGCAGTGCATGTCTCTTTGTGGGTGGGTGAATGTGACATGCGTCAGGTTAGCGGACAGCCGGGTGGCACGCTGGCTGCTGACGAGGATGGATGGATGAATGTGAACATCTCTTTCACGCTCCTTTCACAGCGACTTGGCTGATTCATCTGTCTGAGACGCCGTTGTCATCTCACTTGTCTGATGTGCGCTCCAACCATTCCCACTGATAGATTATTCTGAGCCCCCCCCCCCTCCTGCCTAAGACTGTCTCTGTGTGTCATGTGGTCATCTTCCCAAAATGTTCCTCTCGCTGTGTGTGTGGGTGCATGAAAGCCTCTGCGGCGCATTTGTCAACATGAGTGGCCATCCAGCTTGCTCTACAATTGTATTCCTCATTGAGACATGGGTAGCTTTTTCAAAAACAAGTGAAGAAAAACAAGTGCAGAAATGGAGTATCATGCTGCTCTTGCCCATTATAAATGGTTCATCTCTGCAGGCGGGTACCTTCTTGCCAGTGTCGCCTGTCTTTTGTCCAACAAACTGCCTTTAAAGCTCCTTTTTATCTGTCGCCATCATTTAAACCACTAATTAGAGCTGGGCAATATATCGATATTGTATGGACATTGTGATATCATCACTAGAGACTAGATATCATCTTAGATTTGGGATATTGTAATGTCGTAATATGGCATAGTTGTTGTCTTTTCCTGGTTTTAAAGGCTGCA
>NC_045756.1:1941710-1945818 GCF_008692095.1 Etheostoma spectabile
TACAGTAAAGTGATGTCATTTTCTGAACTTACCAGACTATTATAACTGTTCTGTTATTTGCCTTTACACACTTAGTCATTTTATCCACATTACTGATGATTACTTGTCTAAAATCTCATTGTGTACCATCACCATCAGTCAACACTACAATATCGTTGCGGTATCGATATCAAGGTATTTTGTCAAAAATATTGTGATATTTGATTTTCTACATATCGCCCATCCCTACCACCAACAACACACACACACACACACACACACACACACACACACACACACTTTCTACGCACTTTGTTTCCCTTTGTTTCAATTCTAAGATAAAGACAAAGGTGCTGAAATGGGAATTAAAAACATCAATATGGTTGTTCTTTCACTGATCAGTCTTGAAATCTACCAGGCTTTTAATGTATTGTCTGTCATGGTTGTTGTTTGCCCGGTTACGCCTGTTCGGGACTTGATAAGATGCGACAGCAGTGAAAAAGGAAGCCAATCGGAATTGACCGGTTGCCAGGTTTGGAACAAAAGTAGGTATTGCTTTTTCCCCTGTGAAACCTCCTTGAATTAGACCCGAACATGAATTCAGCTGATATCTACTCCCACGCTGAGCTGAAATAACTCAAAAGAATGCATTTCCTGGGATTTGACATCTTGTCAGGCAAACAAATACCCTCATGGATTGAGTGATGCTGTAATATAAGTAAGGAGTAAAAGGAATCCCTTCTGGGGCTATATGAAGTGTGTCTCTCTGTGTGTTCACTTACTAGTTGCAAGTATACTACACAATACAGTTTTCTAAAGGAAGCCTTGAGCTGTGATGTCAGCTCCATGCACAGCTCCTGCAATCCCAACAAGAAACCTTGGCTCTGAGTGGAACCTAGATGAGAAGCTCCTGGTTAGAAAATTAAAAGAAAGTCTGATTCAGGCAGAAAGAAAAGAAAAAATACTTCCAGTAATTTTTCATATTTTAAGGTAGCTCCGTAGTCAAATGCATCACCTTAAAACGACAGTAAAGAAGAAAGAAATGTCTCCAGCATCTACTGCACAGCCACTTATGTGTAAGAAAGTTTAAAAAAACAAACTCGCTGTAAAAATTCATACATATCTAACATTTAAGTCCTACTCCGTGGCAATGCAGAACCCTTCCAGTACAACAATGCAAGTAACAACTATCATGTCAACTATTTGTTTAAAAGAGCGCAACGGAAGGTATGAAGGATCTCTGACCATGGCTCCAAGGCCACTACCCTGTACCTACTTACTCAGAGAAAAAACTCAGATTCCCATACGCATACAGAGGATGAGATACTGTACATAAGGATTGCCCGTGCACTCCTCGCAACACGAGATTCATGAACAAGTGTCATAATGTGTCACCCACTAGAAATCCATGTAAATGTCGTCAGCCATATGATCAAAATCAGGATAGGACGCACCACTGGGAAACTAATGTGCATGCACACATACTCATTGATTGAAGAACATCCATTTAATTTCTAAAAAACAGCACAGAGCTACCTAGAACATGTTTGAATTACTTTTAATATGTTGCAGATTGTGAACTTGTGCTTTTGCACAAATATCAGAAGAAGTGTTGCTTCTAATATCACCCAATGAGGGACATTGATATGAAAATCAGAAACACACAGATGCATGTTCATTCATCATCACCTAAGCTTAACACTTGCTGTGCAAGATAGCTAAAGCTGGAAGAGCAAACCAATCATTTCCTTTGCCAAGCCTTATAATGCAATTAGGGTTGTCAGCGAGGATGTTCTCTACATTCTCATCATGTTCTCAGCTTTAATGTCTCATTTGAATGCAACGCACGCTGCAAACAGCGCCCTAACCAGCTGAAAAAAGGCAGGAGAAGAAAACACATTTCCACGAACAAAGATAATGTAATTCTCATATATTATTGAGAAATAGGCCGAGAAATAGGTTGAACAGAGAGCAGCAAAATATGGCAGCAGAGACGAAGAGTGACACCATGAGCTCTTTTCTTAGACAAGAGTTGTAATTACATTCTTATCTACTATTCTAAGCAATTAGTGAAATGGAGGGGAACCCGTGCACACATACGCGCATACACACGCAAACACACACACACACACACACACACACACAAACACACACACACACATATAGACACATTATCTACAGTACATAATCACCAGAGGGTCAAAAGGATGTGTCTTTAGCTGATTGCATAAGCCAGTCTGAGCGTGTGCGTGTGAATGATTTAACCTGTGTGACCACAGACGGGGCAGCTCGGTAAATGACACTATGATGGCCCACACAAGCACTCTTGAATTACTGTCCTAATTGGACTGGTGGGGACAGGGACCACTGATGACTCTCTCAGAGGGAGGAGAGGATACATAACCTCAGTGCACCCTCCTTCACCCCCTCACAGGCAAACGTTCGGGAAAATAAATTTCCTTTACGATTGCCACACTCCAGTATTTTACAGTGTTTATATTTGAAAAAACGAGAACAAAAATCCACGAGTTCTTAATGTGCTTACGAGTGTGTCGCATCATAATTAGAACAAAGTGTACAAACACACAAACACTAGGCACTTACTTCCAAGAATAATTAACATTTGACAACGAGCTGGCTATGGCCCAATAATCTAACGGTAAATTCTCGCATAGTGACCAAGTTGGAATTTGTCTTGAGTGCAGAGAGAATCAAAGCCTGTATTTTAAACATGTTTCTAAAGACATGTATTTTTACACTTCATTTTTTCTTATTAGAACCTTGCATTTTTTACTTTTACTCATTAAGTCTGAGTTAATATAGCTTATATAGGTTAATGTTACGGTACAATCGAGTTTTAACTTCTTTTTTTTACCAATTTGTTTCTATTATACGCTTTGATGCTTTCAATTTACATTAATCATGTTACTATGACAGCTTGGTCCATCATGGGCTACAGCATTCAATTATTACAGTTTTTGCTACTACAGAAGTAGACAGGATCAAGGGAGACATATATGTTACCTATTGATCCAGAAAATTTCTACAGGAAGAGGATGAAGCAAGATGTATAAAAAAGATGCATAACAATTGATGAGTTATTTCCCATATCCCCTGGTAAGAAGAGTTAATTTAATATCTTTAACCATATAATTTTCCCTGGAGTCGTTTTACGTGAAAAATCTACAGGACATTTTATATTTTACCATATAGTGGAATAATTGTTGAATGAAAACTATTTCTTGAGGGGGGGGAGGGGGAGGAGGAGGAGAGGGGGAGTAGCAGACTGTAGTACTAGTACTGTCTCTGAATGATGTGAGTCATCATTACCTGTCTTGAATACTGGCTTTTAATTATGAATTTATGGTAGTTGCATTATGTGTTACAATGATTTTTGAATGGATGTGCAAGATGTTTTATATCCTCTAGCTTTGGAAAGACCCAAAAGTCTAGTTCCATTTTAAAACCACATTCCTCACTCCTCACATCCCTCCGATTCCTATTTCCCAGAGCACATTTCAGTGCTCAACAAACAGATGAGATACTGACCATGGTGACATTTTTCAGCCATTTTATTAAGTGTTCCTTTCATCACTCAAGCACATCATTTCCACTGACAAATGGCGAAAGAGCGGTCCAGCTGAGGAACGGCCTGTGCTTTACGATCGACTGCTCATTCCCCATAAGAGGGAAGCTAGGAAAAGCTGTCCGATCAGACAAAAGAAAACATGCTAAAGAATTGTTTGAATGTCTCCTGTGTTGTAAACCAGTATTTTTGGGCCTGATAAGAGAGTGTGAGGAAAATGTGTTCTAGGTTATGCATAGACTAGAAAGAGTGCAGCTTATGTTTTGTATTTTTTTAGAACTACATATGCATTGGTTTGCGTCACACACGCACGCATGCACGCACACACCAGCAGGGACTTTAAGGTTCAATAAGCTTGTGAATAAAAAAGGCGTGAGCTCTGCGTGTTGTGTTTGGGAAGGAGAGTGAACTGGGAAAAGCGGGCGTCTGTCTGTCTCCTGGGTGCTGATGTGCGTGCTAACCACTCTCGGCAATTCCCCTCACTTCCAATCGTGGCTCAGGTAATTGGATCCCCCCCCCCCCCCCCCCCCCCCCCCCCCCCCC
>NC_045756.1:1945835-1959037 GCF_008692095.1 Etheostoma spectabile
CACAGAGGAGTGTGTGTTTACATCGCCACATGTCGGTCAGCCGAGTGGCCTAAACGCTAGGCGGAAAAGGTGTTTGGCTCGTCTCTCCGAATGCAACAGAGTGTGGAGATGATTACCTGCAATGATAGCGCCTCGGCTGTTGACTCCACACAACAGGGGACGAGGCCACAGCTGAACGAATGCGAGAGTCGCAGCCAACACTTGACGGGCCACGGCTTGGATTGCTCTCGAGAAAAGTCACAGAATCCAAGTCAATATTTTAAGTTTTTTTCACTGGATAAAAATAAACGCATTGCTAAATTATGATCACACGTGAATGTGTTTTTTTGGGAGTGAGGAACAAAAGAGCCTCGTTTGGGAGCAGTTTACCACATCATCCTTCGCTTCATTACAGGTGATGAAATTCGCAATTACTTTACTTTGATTTGTATCACAAGTTAAATTGGCCATCTCTTCCTACAAGCCGGGAGCAAGTCAACTTATTGTTTATCTAACAAGCCCTGCTGTATCAATTACCACGCTTTCTCACAATAATAGCTTTTAATCTCTCCTACAATAGAATACAACTTATCAAAGTACACCTAAGGGTATCTCTCCTTCCAAATGGCATGCAGCTACACAGATCTATGGATTTATGCCTTTGGCTATTGTTCATCCAGAAAACCTCCATAAAACAGATGCAAAAACGTAAAGACACAAATACATCCGTTTCTCATTGGCTGCTAGCTTGTTAACTCGCTCTGTGGGATTCACATGTACCACAGGTGAGAAATCCATCACAGAAGAGTCAAAGATAACAACTAACAACCACATGTACATACAGCGCATTCACACAGATTGTATTTGGAAAACGGGTGTGAATCTGGCCTCCCTTTGGCTGACACTGTCACCAAACAGTACATCACGACATTACTAATTACCACCTGGGATTCATAAAAGAAAAGACATGTCTGTGTTTACCACTACAGTGAGGGGTGTTTTAATCAAGCCACATGCTCTAAAGGCTCGCAATAATCTGTCTCCTAATGAAAATACACACCTTATTTATAACTGCAGTCCCAATCGGGGCAAAAGTGTTTTTTTTGTTTGCTCCAGCAATGAGCCCAATAACTGTGTGTGTGTGTGTGTGTGTGTGTGTGTGTGTGTGTGTGTGTGTGTGTGTGTGTGTGTGTGTGTGTGCGTGCATGCATGGTTTTTCCAACACCAAGGCAATTAAAAGTGCTCAAGACATCAAAACATAAAAGAGATTTCCGACAAATTTTAATAAAAAGCTGAAATAAAACAAAAACAAAGAGTGAAATAAAATAAGAAATGGCGAGACAAAGACTGGACCACCATGCTAGCAGCTCCGTGAGGCTGTACATGCATGTAGCGTTGAGATAAATGCTAGTGTCAGCATACGAGCAATAACAGCGCTGACATGTGGATGTAAAGCAACTGTAAAGTTAGCATGCTAATTAGCACTTAACACACGATAAAGCTGAGGCTGATGGGAAGTATTTGCTGGTGCTAAACCATTCAGGGCTTTAGAAACCAATAATAGTGTTTTTAATCAATGCTTCGACACACAAGTAACCAGTGCAAAGCCCTGAGAACTGGGCCTGGTCTTAGTGAGGACTCTGGTCTGAGTCAGCTTTGTGATCTATGTCTGACGTTTTTAGAGAGACCTACAGTATACAGACACCATAACAGTATAGCCCAGCCTACTGTAGATACAAGCATGGACAAGGTTCTCTAAATCCTTTAGTGCTTTCATTCTTGATGTACTTCTGAGATGATAGGAGGCAGAATCTGTAACGCTATTAATGTGGACGTTAAAATGTAATTTCACTCATGATGTTGTGTGAGCCAGATGCTCGTTAATGGTTATAATTATACAATCAATACGTTTTGTATTTCTGGAAAGAACTACAAGCAGCAAGCACATTGTGTCTCAGCCTCTGCTTCTGTTAAAAGTCAGTTATTACAGTTTTTCTCAATTTGTCTCCATCAACAACAAACTAAATTATGTGCATATCATTACTCACAGTTATTTCATTAATAATGTTAATTGTGGGAGTTAATGGGGCAGGGTACGAGGCTTATGTACGTGCACAAGATATCAAATTAATTGGGATTAATAATCGCTATGTAGATGAACATATATATGGTTTTATATAAGTGTGGAATATATGCACAGTTTTATAATTCATGTCCCGTGTGTGCGCAGAACAGCTGAGTTGAAATGACTGATTGTCCAGAAGAGCACTTTCCTCTTATATGTGATTTAATATTGATTTATTTTTTAATTAAAAATAATGTTTAATACTACAACACCCACTGTGCCATGAGTGGATACAACTATCATTATCCAAATTATCCAAACACCCCCGAACAATAACCGGATCGACAGCCGGTTTTATTTTCAGCAAACGTTCAGCTCGCACCGTGTTTGCAAACAAGTCTAACCATTAGAGTTGAGGCTTGTCATTGAAAACAGAGCTGTGACAAATGGCCAGCACAGCAGGTTTTTTTGTGCCTGCTTTTGATTGGGACTAAATTCCAAAGAGCCACTTCTTCAAATGACTTGGATTTGAAAGGGACAGGAAAAACAAAGCGGCCAGACGAGACAAAAGCTGCTGCTAATCCAAAGTTAATCATTCGTAATATCGGACATAAAACACGATCCATTGACAGCAGCTGCATACGAACCAAACATACCTCATTTATCTGCTCAAAGTCAATAGAAGGAAAATATGGCGACGTACAAAGCACATCTCAGTGCCGGTGAAGGCCCACAGCTCACACATTTCCTGTGTATGATTAACAGAAAACCCCATTCATTGCTGAGAAAGGGGGTAAAAAAACTGAACATAATTAAAAGTAAACAGCCTGACCTGCCTTGATCGTGCTGTCTCTGATCCTTTTCTCAAACACACACACACACACAAACCCGACCTCATATGCACAGACAGAGGACAAAGGCAAGCATAAACACACACATGTGCACATCCACACATTAAAAGCTCCAGTCTTGCATGTACACCCACTCAGCGACAGTGCTGGCACCCCACAGAGGGGTATCAGCGCGGCAGCTGGCATAGCCCTGGGCCCTGGGACTCTGTGGCTCCGAGCTCTGTGTTTAAGACTCATCGCCTGGGGGGCCCTGCCGCCAGGAGCTGTCACTCAAAGCCACAGGGGAGGGGCTCGGCAACAGGAGGTAGATGATGTCACTCATTTACACTCCCCATAGGGGAGCTGCATCTTAAGACCGGGGGGGGAGATACCTTATCTTGTCTAATTTTACTTATTTAGTTACCCAAGTTCAATATTTACCAGTCACATTAAACTTTACTCAAGGAAGAACATCAAGAGCTACATAAAGCTACTTAACTACTTTGCCAGAATATTCAATGTCACTTTTCCCTCCCTTAAGGGCCCAAAAAAGACACTTATGCCAGAGAAGGAGTTGCTAATCCATGCAGTGAAGGAGTCTACAGGTCCCTATCAATCTTTCATCTGTACTTGATGTATTAAAAAAATCTTTCTGCACCGAAATATCGAAGGAAAAAAAAAGAATCCTACCATGTAAAAATATGTTCACTTCTGCTCACAAAAGGAAAAAATTCTATATTTTTCTGTGTAAATTCTTCCCTTCGTCTCATTTCCTTACAGTGTTTCTATTTACTTTGTTTTCTGCCATTCATCTTTTACCCTTTTTGTCTGGAGCGAGTCGCACAGTGTTTTCTCGCCTGGTGAAGGACACTGAAGGGTGCACCGCCCCACTTCCAGCTTTTGACCTTGGGCGTTTGTCTCACAGAAACAAGATTGTTTGTGGGAAAACAAGCCCCGCTCCGGCTGACGGCGAAGAACACACGATCTACCCGCAGTGTCATTTGACGTCTACTCCTATTGAGATTTGCATACCCTTGCACCCAGATATCACATTTGCAACTTTTGAATATATTTCCTCTCCTTGCAGAGGCATCTCTTACCTTCAAAGTATGAATTATTTAAACCTTTAGTTTTTTCACATCACTTGTTTACATATATTCATTGTCAGATTAAAAAACATGTTGTCTAGGTAGCAATATTAGACACAGTCTGGTGTGACACTTCATTCTAATTTATTGTTGCCGCTGCTCTTATGCTTCATTCAGAGTCAGATGCTTGAGCTTGTAGCCTAAGGTTAAATGTACGAGCAAACATGAGTATATGCAGTGTCTGTGTGTAAAGTGGGAGTAGCATTCACAGCCTTTATTGAACAATCCATTTCCAGTGGAAGCCTGAAATGTATGTGACAAATAGAATTTTAGCATGACCTTGGGGAGGGTTTCTATAGAAAGAAAATGTGTAAGGTTAGCAAATTAAACACAGTTGTTATATTAGCCCTGTCACAGCAATGCACATTCGCACCAGTGGGTCTATACAAGTCTCTGTCCATATTTTTCAAACTGTGCAAAGGGAAATAAAAGTAAAAATCATTCACTTTTAGACCTAGATTTAGTTGTGTTATGTATCATAAATTTAGGAGCTCCAGAGGTCTCTTTAGTTGGTTAAGAGTAAGTTGTTAGTGTGAATTTATAGGTTCATCCAGCCCTTAAATTCATTTTTGGCAATTACGATTTAGCCAGTTGTTTAGATCTAGTTTTTTAGAGCAATCATTTGATTTTCAATCAATGCTGCAATGCTGGAGCATACACATGGCTTTATACTAAGCAACGTGTGCCTCACTGCACAACGGCTAAACAAATAAACTAGGCCCAACCTAAAAGAAAGGTTGACCTGGAGCAAAGAAAGTTCAAAGAAACGCAGACGAAAAGGTTTAACATGACTGCTTCCCGTCTTATCTGCAATGACAAAACTGTTCTGCAGCAACACACTACCAAATGTGCAGAATCAGTATGCTCCGTGTGAGGTAGAGGAGAGAGGAAGACAAGATGCTCAGTTTCGTGGTGTACATTGTAAAAACTCACTGTTGGAAACAGATTTTTTTTTTCCAGCAAGAAAAAAACCTGGCCAGGGGCTCCCAGGTGACGTGAGTCTGGGTCCCCCATTGCACAAAATGGCATTCATCATCACCAATATGTTATCTGCATCAATATGTATAGAATATGTACAGAATAGAGCAGTTTTATGGTTAACCAGTCACAACTGCTCTTTCCTTGTTAGCTCAGAAACCACTTTTTATTGGATGCTATCCGACTAGTTTTTGTGTATTTTTCAATATAAACAATGAAGCTGCTTTGATTTTGCTTACAATCTCTACTGTATGTACTGTTTAGAATTATTTTGCACCAATGTGATACTAAATTCCTCTTATTTTACAGTAATGTTTCTCTCTACCAGCAGCAGATTCCTCCTGTTTTCTTTTGGTTCCCATTTTCCTATGACTTCATCTATATTTACATAATATGAGGCTGCTGGTTGGTAAGTTCACACATTCATTTCTACTGGACATATTACAAGATTTCACATAAATTGTAGGTCTTGGTGTTGGTGTCACCCGACAAAACTACACAACTCAAATCAACAAGGCTGTTCATCATTGCATATCAATATAACAGGCAGCACTGTGAATCACAGTGGCAGTGCATGACCTGCACTGTACGTGACAATTACTTAAGCTTCTGATTCCATTATGTCCATGACAGATAAACGCGGCTTTACCAGCTCAAGACCGCACCAGCAGACTTTCGGGGGAGCAGAGAGAGGAGGGAGATTGAGGGAGATTGAGGGAGAGAGAGAGACTAAGTGAGAAAGACAAGGCATTCCACCGAGCGCCATCCTCTAAGGCCTGTCAGCTTTGTCTTTCCACCAATAAGACCAGCAGCTGGACATTTCCCAGGGGGCTCTGGGCTGGGGTATTGGCCTATCAGGGTTGTTAGCCGAATTCTCCCTTCTTCCCTTCCCTCTGAGCGCGAGGGCTGTCACACCTGTCAGCCCACCGCCGCGCCATCTACACTAACAGCCTCGCGGTAATATAGTTTCCATACAGCATCCACCAGCACACTGCGGATGGTGTGTGTGTGTGTGTGTGTGTGTGTGTGTGTGTGTGTTTGTGTGGACAGGTGATGCTTTAGTCAATAACTGACTTGGGCTTGGGGGGGAATCCTGCTTTGTTGGTTTTATTAGTTTATAATGTAAGTGCCGTTTGTTCATTGAGCGTGAACATTTGAAGCTGCATGAATACCAGTCCTTGCTTATTTATTTTCATCGTCATGCTTTGAATCTCACTAACTTACACAAACTGATGTTTATGGTGTTTCATACTAAGTTATAAACGTTATACAGCAGAGAACTGTTTTGTGTCGCCTGAAATATAAGTTCTGTTTTTAAGATACCAAAAGGGTGCATCTCTGGTTTGGTAACTTAACAAGCACGGGAGGAGTATTTTTGGAAAGTACTGCAGAAAAACAGTCAAATCTGGTGGCTTATAGTTGCCTCAAGTGTATCACAAACATATAAGCCCCTGTGCCCACGGGGTATTTGTCTTTAGCTGGAAGCATAACACAGATGCTAGATGCACCGGGGGTTGCTATGAGCCCACCGGTAACCAATCTGAAAAACTTCAAGCACTCTTTTGCAAAAAAGTTTCATTTTTTTACTTTTAGCCTTCAATCTTTGGAGAGCCAAGCGATGTCGGGGGCACAACACGTCATCTTTTTCAGAAATGACAAAAAAGAAGAGGAAGCTACAACAGAAGACAGAAGACCGGTTCCCACTAGACATGTAGACTTTTGTCTGATATATTAAAAAAGCTTAAACTCATACAGAAAGCAGCCATCCTGATCATTCAGTGCTCAACAACTCCAACAGCAGCAGACCTACAGTATCCACAGCATACACACGGCATTTTCACTACTGTATCTATACTTTGTCACAGGTTTATCTCTTGACACCAAAAAACAGACAAAAACAACGCTCCATAGAGCTGCCAGTGAGTCGGGTGATAATTCACTGTGGGTTTGCTACTATGAGCGACACCTGCCACATTACACAGTCTTCTGACCAGCTGTTAACATAAAAATATTGATTTGTGCGGCTTTAAATTTGCTGACAACTCTTGTCACAAGTTGCCCTGCTAGCAGAAACCCATTTAATGAATGAGAAAGAGAAGCCAAATGCAAACAGGGAGCTTAAAACACAAACTGTTAGGATACAACTAAAATAAATCACAAATCTAATCAGAGAGATTATTTGAAATAAAATTTCTGATAGGTCTGATATTTAACTGTCTGCCTAAAAGCTGCAAGAGTTTGCACACAGTCCTCGATTTTCAGCCCTAACCTTGATTCAGGGACGAAGGTTGGCCCAGCCTCCCCTGTGTCACTGACATATCTCACACCAACAGAATGCGAGAGCCTGCAGGGTGCTTTGATTTATTAACGGCCTAATTAGGTCACCCGAGGCTAAGATTCATTTGACAGGAATGCGAATCAAAATTGCATCTTTCAACAGCTTCCATCCCTGGCACCCTCCTCACACACCCACCAGCCATGCTAATAATAAACATTTGCTCTTAGTGCCCTGGCCTCTTTGGGCAATAGTTTTAATATATGGAGATATCTTCCATACATATGGAAACCTATGCTAATTAGAGTCTAAAGCTGCACAATTACAGCAGTAAAGCTTGTGGCGAGGACTGTGCTACAAATCACTGTAGTGCAGCAGCAGTAATGACCCTCGGCGTGGAGGAGTTAGCATGATGTAGCGGGGCTGAAGAAATTATAGAAGACAGTGCATAGGGTGGAGCATCTGGCTTGTTGCACACAGTCAGGAATCAGATTAAGTGCAGATAGAGGCTATAACCCCACGTGTGCTGCATCATCTCATTTGTGCCATTTATCTGAGGGTGTGCATGATTTCATTTGTTAGAAGTAGTATGAAGAGTGAGTGTGCACCGAAAACAGAACAGCAGGTGATTGAAAATGAGCTGTTCTGCAAATGCAATGCTCAAAACCCTGAAATAAAGCGAAGCTTGGATACAGATGAATGATGTATTTTCTTCTGTGTGTGCATGTACAGTGTGTGGGTTTGTTTTCTCTGGCTTTAAGTGTGATATCTCTCCCTGTATGTGTGTGTGATGCAATAAGGGGATTCAGCCCTCTCAGGAGCAGCAGGTCCCTCCTGTTCTGCGACGAAGCTCGAGCCGATCCCGTCACTGCTGCCACCAAGAGCCATCAATAACCCCGCCAGAGGCTGCCAAGAGAGCGACTGTGTTACTGTGTTTCCAGCGTGTGGACACCTGCCCTTCATCCCCTAGCAACCGGCAGGAAGAGGTGTGTGTGGGTGGGTGTGGAGAGCAGATCCAGGTATACAATTTGTACATTTGTAGTCTCTGTAGGAGTCCTTGATTTTGCTGCAAGCCACATTGAGCAACTGCTGTGCTGTATCCCTGTGATATAGAGGATTCGGTCTGTAATTATTATCTATCAAACAAGGATTTAAAGCTCCGCTAGGCAACTATCCATGTTGGCAGCTTCTAGTAAGAGGCAACTGTGAGAGCTATTCCCACTTAAATACCCTGAAGATGTATAATCTGATGTAAATTATCTGCACAGTTATGTTTACCACCCTGGGGTCTCATCTCAGGTATAAAATTGTGCGTAGGATCTTTACTAAAAGTGTACGTACGCCCAAAAGCCAAAAGTGGCGTACACCAAAAATAATTCAGATATAGGAAACCGTAAGAATGCACACCTGAAAGCCATGTTCCCTTTATAAATCACAGATTACCTACAAGTGTGCATGCATGAATCAACCTCTTATCCCGCCCTGTACACGCCCATGTTAACCATCAATAGTCAATGCAAAGCACCTCATGAATGCTGATCAGTATGTTAATGACCCTGGCAGTTTTTAACGCCGAATCATGATGACTGGCGGGGAAGAAGCAAAAAACTGGGATGGCACGGTTCCGGCGCATTGACCTCTCTACTGGAGATTCAATTCAGTACATAGATCCAAGAGCACAGCTTTAGGGAATTTAAATCGTTATATTAGCCAGTCATTGTCATGGTCCCTGAAGTCTCTTTCTCTCCTGATTCTTCCATTGGCGAAGTTGTCCTGCAGAGCCAGAAGTGCCATCATGCAGCATAATGCACGGGGGGGGGGGGGGGGGGGGGGTCACCGCAGTATTTTTGTTAACAAACAATTTGTGATTGTTAACACCTTGCCAAAATCCCAGTATTAACTAGTGCTATCCCCCCACCCCGCGATACATTTTTAAGACACACGTCTAAAAGGCTAACGCAGTTTTTTTAATGCATTTTTTGTCAGCAACAACATTAAAGTTCAGACTGATAACGGGGACATTCAGTATAACGAACAGCTGTATTTCCAGACTGACATTTTATGATATATGCACAATATTAAAGACAGATGTTTAGTTATTTACGCTGTGTTCTGTCGTTATTTAACGGGAAGGTATTTGATGCTATCCTGGCCATCTCCTCCTACTGTGCTCCGTAGCGGACAATGTGACAGTGAGACAGCGTCAACTAAATATTAAGAACAAATGTTGATTTGAGTTTTTGAGAGTTGAGTTGGATTTTACGAGGTGTTTATAGAACAAATATCACTCAGTACAAGCGCAAATAACACTGCTGGATTTAATCTTCAAGATAACATGGATGATATGGAGGGAAAATACGTGCGTGAGACATCAATGCTTAAAAATATTATGAGTAATCCTAATTCCCGCATTTACTTTCTGCAGTCTGACTTCAGTTCACCACTTCACCATCTGCGTTGGCAATTCCCAATTTATAAATCCCAACCTTTGCATGGGAAGTGGTATACGAATATTTTCAGCCCTGTTTTGTGCATTTGCCACATTTATAAATTAGACCCCTGGTCAGTCAGTGATTACTTTAAGGGGGACCGAAGGGACCCAAGAGACCCAACACGGGTGAATCCAGCTTTCTCTGGACAGAGAGAAGATGTCTGAAATACATGCATTTATTGTGATTTTAGGTGTGCAAAAAAACAGATATGCTTCAATTTCAACCAGTGCAGCTCTTTGTACTGGCTGCATAATGGTTCCAGCTTCAAGTTTCAGTTTTTGTGCATAACTGGGACACAAAGTGCCTTTTTTATAATTCAAGCAATTATTTTAGTTCGTGTCAAAGCACGTAAATTGCGCTCAGCTCGGCAAGGCTTCTGAGAACATGCAGCATTGCACCAGAGAAGGGGTTAAAGTGTTAAAACGTTACAACGTGTAAATTTCACCTTCATTTAATTCTCTCCTTTTGGAGCAAAACTTCTCAGCTTTTAGCAACACAGAGATCTGCTTCATTTCTTGGCAGTTAGCAGATTCTAAAAATGATTTGTTAACTCCCTATATGACACAAAAGCGTCCTTATTAGCCTTCACATTTACCATCATTAGAGAGAGGATAGATGATGTACTTGGAAGAACCAAAGAATTAATGACTTTCACAATAGATTTATTGTAAGTAACCAAAGTATTGAAACAGTCAGGGTTTTAAGATGTTAAATGACAAAAATATACGTTTAAAATTTGCAAATGTCCCCACAACACGGCAGAAATGTGGCTTTAAAGCCTGACTCTCCCTTGAGTCGAGTTCCCTTGAGGTTCCAACCTACAGCATGTGCGGCTGGAACAAAGCTAGAGAAAAGTGGCAAATCATTTCTTTCAACGTCTCCCTCAGAGACTGGTAACTTGGATGATACAGAAAATCAAAAGAGAGAGAGTCCACTAAGGAGCTACCGAACATACTCCTCACTGCAGCTCTCTCTCGTCCCCTCATTTCTTCATGATTCACAAACCCTTATCCCATTTTCTCCTCCCATCCTGCCATTCCTTTAATCATCACCCTCTGACTCCCACGTCCTTTGCTCTTGTGCAGGGCCTGGGTGGGCGGACATTGCTCACTTTTCCCGGGGGGGGGGTGTCATGAAACACTTGGACACCCACTGCAGGCAGCACAGAGGCCACAGGAGAGTGTGACAGAAAACTTCAAACACAACCTCGGTTCTTTAAACCCATGGAGCAAATGAGGGAGAGAAAGATGGAAGGTAAGTGACCCAAAACACAATCACTGTCAGAAAAAAAATTACTTTTACTTTTGGACTGGCAAAGGCAGCAGGGAGGAGAAGAGACGCCTCTGACTGCGCTTGTTTCGCCAGACGATTCTGCTTTGCCATTAGCCCGAAGAAGCCGTAACAGTGGAAACAACTAACTGGCTAGCATCCCTATGCATTATTCACAAGCCTTTTTAAGGACCATTTACAGGATTGTGAAAATTGGCTCCAAAACTCTGTATGGAGCCTGCCTTTGTTCCAAAAGCCTGTGGCAATATTTCAGCTATGGTTCAGGCTGCCAAAAACCACTTCAGACTAAAGTTTTAGTGCATGTCGGCCTCATTCTTTTGTCAGGGAAATCCGGTTAAATTTGCGTCTCTGTCTACAGTTATCTGACTTTTCAGAGTCACAGTCTACATATACAAGAAGAGGTTTGACGTTCTCAATCTCTCAACTGAACTGGAAGAGGCCTAATCACACACTCGAGTCAACTATGTTTTTTCTCTTCAAAATTAGTGTTGCTGAGACTGGAACATGCTGCACTGGGTAATCTTTAAATAATGCATCAAACTAAAAAAAGAAGCCTTTTTTAGTGATTTAAGGCTAAGCAGACTTTAGTGGTGTGTCTAAAAGAAGAAATATCAAGGACAACTATTTATAGGCTATGTCTGCCTACGGCTTATGACAACCAAAAATGAGGATAAAAATATATTTTTTTCACCTGTTAAACGCGTACTGTAACAGAGGGTTGGGGGTGCCTATACGCAGGTATACATCACAAATGCCCCTCGAGGCAGGGGTGTTTACCATACTCCTTCCTAAAAATAGCCAAAGATACGCATCAGTGCATATGTTTGCAGTGCAAGGCTGCATGTTAACGTCTTCAATGTAATCTATGATATCATGGGAAAGAGAACCAAACCTGTGGAGAAGTGCACAATGAACTCAGAACCCTCCCTTGCTGTTGTTCCAAAACTCCTTAAATGTCCATGTTTGAAGACAGATTAAGATATCCATCAATCAATATTACTGTTTCGAGTTCAAACTCCAAACATTACCATTAGTAATGTCTGACGTTCTTCCTCTGACTCTTGGCCCTCCGTTGAAATAGATTTTCCATCTTCTCGCTCCAACGTCCCATTTTTCACAGTAACGATGTGACACCCCCATAGTTTAATCTAATAAGAATGAATCAGTTGATTGATATGGTGCTGTCAGTGAGAGGACTTCTAATGTGACAGAGACAATGGCTAATTCAATATAGCAGCCTTGCGCTCAATGGCAAGAGGTTGGTCTAGGTATGAACAAGAGTACTTTTGTTTCAGAGCTTGGGTGGGTTAGTGGGTAGGGGTACGCCATGTTCAGTGGATGACTTTGGGAGATGTCTGACTTTGCGCTGTCCTTTGTCGCGTCTGTAGCTTTCAGGGAAAACGACAGGCGCTTATCTTCTGCCGACTGCTGGCTTATCTACTGCTCACCTACACGTCGATGGGGAATCGATGAGAAGCCTTCAGTGCACCGTCAATATAACAAATGACCAATTCAAACTAGCACTTACAGTGCTCATGAAGGAAGCCAAGATGGTGCCTGTTAAGCCTCCTTGGGGGCATAAGCACATGCAGGTCAAACTACAGGACAACGTGGGAAAACGCTGCAGGGCATGGTGCATGTAGGTGAAGAGACACAACCCGAGACAGCAGACAGCCCGAGGGCAAATATGTATTATTTTCCTCTAGACACGTCCATAATATGAAAAATAGCTGAATAAATAAGTCTGTTTCTCCAAAAGAAATTGCATCTATTTTAGTTATACAGACCTAGAAGCATTCATGAATGAAGAAACCTAAGTTATGTTGATTTGTGTCTATTGGAAATCTTCACGCCAAACATCCTGCAAAAAAACAAGTTTGGGTGTTAAGCCAACATTTTAAATAAAAGGTGATACATTTATATATTTTGATTTTGGCAATAATTTCTCTAAAAAGATTTGTAGTTTTTACTAGGTCCAAGAAAAGGTGGAATCATTCCCTCATTTAGTTATTCTTGTCAGACATTATGTATCGTCTGAATGGCATGCCAACAGAGTGAGTCAGAGCTTGAATTTGCTGGCCAAAGCACTTTGAAAGAAATGTCACAGACCCCAAAGGGCCAGCCAATTTCCAGAAACCTCTCCAG
>NC_045756.1:1959047-1968791 GCF_008692095.1 Etheostoma spectabile
GTTGATTTTCTTTCTTTTAACATTTTGGGAGAGGAGCTGTCAGAAATTGCAACGTTCGATCTGTCTACCTTTGCTTGCCGCAGAAACAGTCCTCCAAATCATCCTTCCTTTAAATGTGTCAGACTCACAAAGTCAGGCCCCATCGCAATTGACCTTCCGCGTCTCCAAGAAGAGAAAAGCAGAAAGCTCGGCAAGAGGATGACACTCAAGCTGAGAGCTCAATCAATACAATACCCGGGGATCAGAAAATGGTGAGCGGCTTGCTCCCCCCCTTGCAAAGGTGATCTTGAACCCTCTACTAGTAGTTAAGGAAAGTAAGGCATTTTATTGCCAATCTGCAAAAAAATCTCTTACCAATAGCCTTTTTTACCATGTGTTCCTATAGGTGTCTAGTAACACCTCTCAATTTATTCCCCAACATTAGCTTTTGAGATGTCCAACTAGAGGTTTTTAGGGGTGCTGAATTCATGTAAATGATTAGTTTTGAATAAAAATGACCCCTTAATCCATTCTTCTCCCAAAATATATAGATGATATGTCATATTTAAACTATGGGGAAAAAAGCCTAACGTTCCCTAACTATAGCTCTTAAGGAGTGTTTATTTCACAAAAAGGGCATTGGGACACATTTAAGAGAACATTGGCAGATGCTGAGATGGGAAGTAATGAGTTGCATTTACTCAAATCTTTTTTGTGAGTAAATTGTACTTGCTGGAGTTGTTCGCTGATTACCCTTACTTAAAGATATTCTGGGGAAAAAACAATACCAGTACTTGTTTTTCCTTCTAGTACGTCAAAAAGGCTGATAGTCTGCTGATCCCACGCCCGCTGTGTTACTGAAAAGCAGCATCCCTTATGACTCAGGATCACCAGCAGTAAAATAATGGATGATAGAAAGCAGGACATTCAGATGTAACACACTACTGAGAATGACCTCAGACTGTGCTATCTCATGCTAACAAAATACAGTTCAGATATGGGAATGCACATAATGGCTTTCTGGTTAACAACATATTAGGGCTCACAAAGTAACCTTAACAACAATAAACAGCGTGGCTGTGACTATGTTCTGAAAACAGACACCTGGAGAGCCTCTCGCAGTAGAGACACTAGCTGAGCTATACACTGGTACACAAAGGACCATACACGTGCACGTAACATGACACGCTGTGGAGAACAACAGGAAAAACTTCACGTTACACACAGAGACGGGCTCTGTTTTAATTTCATTTGAATTCATAAAATTGGTATCGAAAAAAGCATCTTTTAGGAATCGGTATCAAAGTCATGGTATTGGTATCTGTGCTGGTATCAACCTTTTTTAAACAGCCCATCCCTATCACAGACTATCCCAAAGGGACTTTAGCACTATTTCTAAAGACAAAATTAGTTCACTTGTTTATCATCAATTGACCTTTAAGGAATTCCCCTTGGTGTCGGTATCTGATCTAGAAACATCCGAAAAAACTAGTGATGATAGCACAAGTCCTTAAGTCTCAGGAAGAAGAGTGACTGCCAAGCTAGCTCTCATCCATCCCTGCCTACTTCAACGTCAGTATCAGATGTGCAATCAGAACCCTTTATGGGAGAACACTTGGGTTTTATGCATCTGTTAACACACAATAAAGACATGACAAAATCCTCGCTGGTGTGATATAAGCTCTGAAGAAAACAAAGATAAAAAAGCGCTGACAGAAGTGCGAAGGAGGAAAGTGCTATAGTTACGGTGGCTCCACAAATGACCCTCCCCCACGATACTTAAAAAAAGGCTTTTAATATATCTGCAGCCAATTTTAAGCTTGGATGATAGGGTTTGGCTGTAAAAGAAAAAGCACTTAGTGCAGTAATGTGCGATCTTTGAGGATAAAAGGTAACCCGTCTAACTCCTGGGAATAAAATTACAGGGTGGACAATAAATTCTGGGCCGATACGTCGCGCTGTTAGATTGGCTGTGTTTGAGTGTGGTATGGCGCAATAGAAATGGAAGGGGCAACTATAAAGTTACAAATGCCACTTCAAAAACAACCTTTATCCTCAGTGGAAGTGATGCAGCTGTTATGTTTTGATATCAAAAGAGACAAAATTACTCATCTGGTTCAAGGTGACTGATGGAGAGGATCTTATTCATTTGGTTTTATTTAAAAAGTTCTTTTGATATTTTGAAGTAGATGTGCTGTACATGTATCCGCACTAGCAGTGTCTATCGCAATCCTTGAAACTACCATCCTTTCTGTTTGCAAATGATCTCAAAGCTCTTTCTCCTCTCTCTCTCTTCCGTCTCCTTGTGTGTCCCTAAAACTCCGAGCACAACAGATACCTCCAGAACAGCTTGCAGCCCATCCAACCATATTGGCAAATGAGCGCTGGTGGCGGGCTAAGTGATTACTGTTCCTATTAAGTGAGGGAGGAAGTGCTGCATGAGTGCAGCTAAAAGGAATCTGATCATCCTTGGGCCCACACATTTAGCTGACGACGAATCACTGAGAGAGTTGGCGAAACCAATATTCAACGCTAAATGAGGTAGAAAAAAGTTGAAATGGAAAGTATCCAATTTGTTTAACTATTTTAGCTATCTAAGCAATACTTTTCTTTAATAGGAAATTGCTCTCACTCTCGTCCCTTTAAAAAAACACATCCATCCATCCATCCATCCATCCATCCCCAAAATTGGAAGTTTTGAATTTTTCTTTTTAAACTGGCGACCTGTACTGCTTCTTAATGGGTGAAGAAGTGAACCATTAAAAAACCATTTGATTATCTGAATTATTATTGACAAAAAGATGAAAGCTGGACGGTTTTTCCTAAACTCACAGGACAGTGAAACTCCATCCCTCAAAGAAATGATTGACAGTTTTCACACGTATCTATACATGATCATGTGAATGTTTCAGGGATATAATTGTGGTGAAACATAATACATTTACTTTATTGAAATTTCATTTCATTTTTTTGCAGATTTTTTGTTTTCTACGATTTTACATGTGCTGAGTTCCAAATAAATATCAGAATTAGTCTTAACCAAACACCATGTGTGTGTTTTGTGCTTCTCTTGAGCTCATTTGATCCTAAAATTGTGGTAAACTTGTGGTGAGAATTAGCGAAACAAGACTTACAAGGTTGCAATCAATTTTACACTTTGCGCCTTGTGCCAGGCTGTGAAGTGGAAATAATATGATTGCTTTCATCAGTAATAATCACTATAATTTCTCCAGGGTATTAGGTCATTTATGATGGATTACGTTTTCCAGACAAGCTCCCCTAGCGCTGTGAGTGAGAAAACCGTTTTTCTGACTTTTTTCCCCCTTAGTGTCTACCTACGTACATTGAGAATACACGACTACGTAACCATCTAAAGTTGCCATTTTCCACTTAGTGGGCACACAGATTGATCCAAAACTGTCACTCATACTGCTAATGACTGCAGACCAGCAAACCACACAAGCAGTTGCTGAAAAATTTCATAAAATCCAATGATACAGTCAGATGGCCTGGAAAGAATCGACAACCACTTTAAACAGTGCATTCAAAAAAAACAAAACCTCAATATCATTTGTTCAAATGGATGGTGAAGAAAACAAGCATTACCGTAATAAAAGTGGCACGCACTGCCTCAGATACAACCATAAGCTGGTTCCTTATAGAATAGAGCTTATTTCTGCCACACACAAAAAACTTCCCTTCATCCGCTGAACATTTTGAAAGCATTCTCTAGGCAGCCCTTGGATTTTTTTTTCTTTCAAAAAAAGGTGTTAAACATTCATCACATATGAACACTGCCCCAACACATTAGCATGCACCAGAAATGTGACGCATTTCAATCAAACGCCCTCCCAGTCACAGTTCCTGCACCAGCCCAGCTGTCGGTGATGATTTGATTTCTGGGTGGCATTCGCAATGTCCCTCGCACCTTCGTAACGCGGTACGCACATCTGTCATACTTGAATGTGAACAACATGCTTTATTCTCTACAGTGAAACCCATATTTGGCATACATTCGGCTGCAACGGCTATCAATTACTCCACACTGAAGACAGGAGAGATTCTGGAATGCAGATGGTGTAGATGCTGTAAAGTGCTGACAGCCGTTTGGTTAGGGGTAACGCAAAGACAAACACTGGCTAGAGGGCCATGTGTCTTGAAACAGATGACAAGCAAAATGGTTGACTTACCTATGTAGAGAATCCACGTGTGGCAGGTAGCATGAAACAAAAGAGAAAAAGAAAGTGATCATTAGTTCAGTGATCCGCTTTTAACAAAATATCAAGCAATATCTTGTATAAATTAGAAAGACAAAGGAGATTTTTTCACAAATGTTAGACCATCTTTGATCTAAAAGTATTGTTGAAAGTCCCACAGCTTACACACAGTGGAATCAGCTTATCCACACAGCCCCCTCCCATCCTTGTCCTCCCCTCCCTCTCTAGGGTGTTCAGGTACTCCTTAATGATTTTTACTCCACTAGTCAAGAACAAATAAGCATCTTTGCTAGCGCTCCCACAATCAGGCCGCACACCTGGGAATCATCAGGGTGGGGGGAAAAAAAGCACTCCGAAAGTTTACTTTTCCCCGAGTCGTGATCGATGAAGGGAAGAGGAGGAGAGGTAGCGGAGAGAGAGGGCTCCAGGGGCTATGGCACAAGTGGTAATTAGCAAACTTGTAAAATAGAGCATGGCAGGAAGCATAATGATTGCCGATATATTTCTGATGTGCTTGTTGTGTTGTTGGGCGGAGAGTTAATGATATTATACACAGTAAAATTATTTCCTTCATAACAATACTGTACGGCTGCAGCTAACGCTTATTCACATAACTGATTAATCTTTTTAATTTATTTTGTAGAATAAATGATTGTTAGGTCAATAAAATCTCAAATAGTAAAAGACGTTAGCATCAAAATTTACTAAATCCCAATGTGATGTCATCAAAATGCTTGTTTTGTTTGTACAGTGCGAAACCCATATAGATAGATAGAAAGAATGGAAGACTAGGAAAAGCAGCAAACCCTCACAAATTAAAATTGTGAACAGGGGAATGTTTGGCATTTATGCTTGAAAAAAATGTACTGTTCAGCCCTACAATACATTCTTTTAACAATAATAAAATGATACATCTTTAAAGTTTCCTTCCCACCAGGAGGCATACAGGAGATGAAAACTCATACATGTAAAAATCCCAAATGTTTTTCCCCAATTTTCTTTATTCTAAGTAACAATATAAATATTGGACAACAAAACCTGTATTGTTAAGTCTGCAGTCACATCTGCTTTTATACCCGTGATGTTATCCCTCAGGCAACTATGGTAACACAACTTCCTCACTCTCACATCTCATTGTGGACAAAGACTCCTCTTGTGATCAGCCACATTAACATGCGTTGTTGTTGCACACAGCATACAGTATGTATATACGGCAACAAGAGAAAGCATCACCAATGCAAACGTGAGATAAAGCAGATAACAGCAGATATCTCATTATTTTGGTAGCCTGTGTTCATTCAGGGAAACGTCAGCTGAGCATACATGATCTTCAGCAGCACGTGAAACAGAGGGGTAACTACAGGGGAGAAGGATAGATTTCATGATAAAGAACAAAAGCGAATGAAAGTTGGAGGTCATGTTTTAAGAAACAAGTGAGGAACAATGACGACGTGGGAAAGAGGTAGAAGAAGAAGAGGATAATAGATGTGGGAACAGGAGTCATTGAGTCAAGGGGACAGGTTCCAATGCATCAAACCAGACACCATCAGTTGACAAATGTGTCGATGTGTCTTTTTTCCTGGCCATGACACAGCCACCTACTCCCTCCAATCATCCCTGCTACTTCCACTATGATGCCTGTCATTCATCTTTCACCCGTCACTCATGTTTAGTGATTTGATGGCCCTGAGGTAACACAGAGACTAGAAGCAGGACAGAGGCTGAAATCTTCCAGCAGTGGTACATAGAATACTCCCGGAGCCAAACAGCAGTGCTAAAAACAGTCTGTAACCGTTTAAAGAGTTATTTCCAAATGCCTGCAGACTATTACCTCCAGTATGACAACAGGTCTTTGAATTCTGATATTTACAGCACCACTCAATTTGCCATTGGGTGCGTTTTTTCCCATTTATTTTCCATCACGGCAATCATTTCTGACCAGTATCTCGTCAATGGTTTCACTAGAGCAATTTACAGTGCAGGCTCGCAGCTCTCAAATACCATCTGCAAAAAGCAAATGGACACTAAAAAGAAGTCAACTCTAAAAACACACTGTCCTCCAACAACACATGGATTCTCAGCGTGTAGTGATCCCATTCAGGCTGGTTTCACAGAGGGTCTGTTAGTTTCTTAAATTTCTTAAATTTGTTCCTACTGCAGGCATCAAGTTTAGCTGGAACGTTATCTTCTGCCCACAAATCAATACAGCAATTTGACATACAATGAATACAATTTTGACCCAGGTCAATTTGGGTTCTGGGTCAGGTTTCAGTTAAGTGGCCCGGTGGATCCTCTGCATAGTCAACTCTGAAGTGGACAATAGATGGTGTTTTACCATTAACACATTAGGTTTCTGTAGCTTTAAATGAACTGGTTACAGGCCAATAAAGTCATTTACTACGCTCGTTGTTGTGCATATAAAAGTCTTCTTGTGTAGCTTCGATACTATCTAAAAGGTTTAAAGTGAGAATATAATTGCATGCAGTCTCACTGTGAATTTCTGACTTGAGTTACTCGCAGGTTATGCGGTGCCAGCCATCACTAATCACTTTAGAAACACCACAGGGTGTCTCGATTCATTTGAGCCGCGAATGTGGAGGTCAGATGAAGAGCAATATTCAGAAGATGCTCTGGTATTCAAACCTCTTTCCGCCACTAATGGGCCACAGAACACATTATCCTTCACCCATCTGGCGTATTTGCTTACCGTCCCGGGTGCATTAAAGGAGGATTAAGAGAGAGCAACCGCTAACCAAACTTTTGAGAGCATTGACGTCCTTCTGAAGGGGGTATTAAAGGAAAACCTGAGACAACAGCTCATTCCATCACAATCCAGCAATCGAAGTATTTAGGTGATGTGAGCTGCTATCGATCGAGGCAGATAATTGGGTCCGTAATAGAAACAATGCGGCAGGTAAAGCTCCACTGAGACCTTGCAGAGGATTTCTATGTGATGAAGTGCAGTGCTGATTGTCTCTTGTCACAAAGGCAGTCAATGTGTCATTTCACACTTCTCCCCCTCCATCCTCCTCCCTTCCCTGTCTACCCCTTCTTCTCAGAGAACAGCATGCGTTTGATGGCATCTCATCATGTCTTAATCTAACAGAACCTACTTATTATTACTACAATAGTGTCAAAACAATGAACAAGGGTTAGAATCAGTTGAAGGATCTAACAATAATCAGACGTACAACAGATGGAAGACGGAAAAGCTCATCTTGATTGTTTTGCTAAATATCATGATCCCAGCTATCAATCACTGCAATTCATCTCAATTTGAAGATCCAAAATATTTAATTATTTCATAGCGGTTTCACCTAAACATTAGTCAATTTGACATCTCTCTCTCTCTCTCTCTCTCTCTCTCTCTCTCTCTCGCTCTCTCAGAGTGGCGGGTGAAACACACTGCAGACTCTTTTTCCTCTGTTTTTCTTTCCCAATTCTTCCCCCCAGCGCGGTTTAGGCCGCCTACATACGATCCCTGGTAAAAAACCACGAGGTAGGCTGCCTTGAGGTAGGTCAGCAGCAACAAGGTCAAAGAAATTGAAATTATTTGAGCGCAGTGCTCGACGGAAATTCCAAGTGGGTTTTACTGTGGATCATGTGTAGGCGGTTTAAGTGTTGGGCTATTTTAGTTTGGGCTCGAGATCACTGGGAGTCTAATTTTTGGGGTCCGGTTTGGTTCACTTTGGATTTTTCTTCAGTTAGTTTCGGGCGATGAGCTGGGTGCGACGGCCCACTGCGGGCCAATCCTTCCATTTGGTGGTGCTCTCTAACACATTTTGTTTGTTTTCTTTTGAACTTTAAGTACAGTTACTTTCCTCCAAAAATAACATGTTATTTTCTCCTGGTAAATGATCTTGGTGTCCTTTATATGTTTTGGTCTCCAGTAGAGCCTTTGTTCGTTCAGAGAGGCTCCCTAAGTGCA
Source organism: Etheostoma spectabile (assembly GCF_008692095.1). NCBI lineage: Eukaryota > Metazoa > Chordata > Actinopteri > Perciformes > Percidae > Etheostoma > Etheostoma spectabile. Next base: position 1,967,172 of record NC_045756.1, read on the forward strand.
CAGCTACTGTATGCATTGTTGAGTTTTTTGTCCGTCTCTCAAAGGAAACAGTGCTCTATTTGTTAGGCTGTTTTCAGACACAACATTAGCACTGTATGACAAATTGCAGCAAATGACATCAACAAATGCAGGAAGCAAAGCAATCAAATACTGTACCTACAAGCACTCAGTCTTGGTAGATTACTTTGTAACATGAGCCACGTAATTCTACCGTATACCCCATGATCACTGAGAAGGAGGGGGAAAATTGCTCTTGCCATAACAACTTTTCGGAGTTGCAGTATGCTGCCTGACAGTATCATAGAGCTGTGCAGTGTTTTGATGTCTGATTAAAACCCAAGGGTCCATTTATTAGTCAAACCGGCACTTCATATTTATATTTCATCGTCTTGGTACCTGAAGAAACACGCCCCATCTCAACCCAGCCTTCTTTATGAATACAATGCATCAATTTTCAGTTGGAACGCATAAGGGAGTACAGTAAAGCTTTAACATCCCTTAGGGGCAATTTGACTTAAAGACAGCAAAGTGTGGCGAATAATAAAAACAAGCACACAGGTTAATGCCAACGTCACTGTTGTCATTAGTCAAAGTTCCATGCAAATTCAGTGAAATCTTCAACACAGCCGCAAAAAAAAGCAAATTAATGTAATTTCTGGGTTACACAACCCATTCTATTAAAATGAAATGCATGAGCTTTGCTGTATGTTCAAAGTAGAGCCCGACCGATATATCAGCGGGACGATATTATTGACATTGATATTGACATTTCCCGATCTATCAGTAGCGCCATTTATCGGCATTAAAAAAGAAAAAAAAAGAAATAAGTGATTCTGATAAATACAAATTTTAAAAATAAAAACGGACTGTCAACCATGTTATGAGTGTTGGCGTTGCATAGTCTGTCCACCAGAGGACGCTCTACAACGTCCCTGTTAGTGATGGTGTTGCATAGTCTGTCCACCAGAGGACGCTCTACAACGGCCCTGTTAGCGATGGTGTTGCATAGTCTGTCCACCAGAGGACGCTCTACAACGTCCCTGTTAGTGATGGTGTTGCGTAGTCTGTCCACCAGAGGACGCTCTACAATGTCCCTGTTAGTGATGGCGTTGCATAGTCTGTCCACCATAGGACGCTCTACAACGTCCCTGTTAGCGATGGTGTTGCGTAGTCTGTCCACCAGAGGACGCTCTACAATGTCCCTGTTGGCTACACTGATTTTCTTTTTTGTTATTGTGTTTTTCATATCTTAAGTTTGTATTTTTATACAATTTATTTATCAGAACATTAATAGATTTTGATGTTCCTCTGTTCTTTTGTGACAATAAAATAAACAAATTATTATCATATTATTTTACACTACAAATAACTAATGTTTCAGGAAATGTTTTGTAACGTGTTTCGGGATTTTTATATATATATATATATCGGCATATCGGATTCTTAAATAACCAAATATTCGTATTGGCCTTAAAAATCCTTTATGAGCAGTTAGTGGTAGCATGTGGTATACAGAGCACTTCACTACTGCCAAAGTACAATAGACACTTTTAATCGTAGTTAAAAGTACGCACACGCACACACACACACAGACACACAGACACACACAGACACACACAC
>NC_045756.1:1968801-1975896 GCF_008692095.1 Etheostoma spectabile
CACACACACACACACACACACACACACACACACACACACACACACGTCACCTATTAAGACTCTCTTGACACTGGAGGAGCTCAGGCTTTCAGGTTTACATTTCAGGATAATGTTAATATCAGCCAAGGGCAAGCCATGGCCTTTCGGATTCAAATTTGTGTTCAACAGAGAAGCAATTCAGCTCTTTTTATAATGCGGGCTGTGTGTCCTTGATAAGTACAGTAGGACTCAGCTAAGTATGATTCAGGGCACCTAAGGGCAAAGTAGCAGCTGATACAGAGAATGACAAGGCAAGAAATAGAGAAGCAAAAGAAGACATTTTATGAAGAAGCTCAGTGTGAGGTCTGCATTTGGAAGAAAAGTTGGATTTAGCAGAGATGGATGGAAATGTGGCGGTGAATGAGAAAATCGAGGGAAGAGCACAAGGCAAATATTATTTTGAAAAATAAGGAATCTGAGAGAGAAGCACTCTGCACGACGGATCAGGGCAAATAGAGGCAATGGTGATTACTCAGTCCTTACACGTTCACAGTGATGCGCCACTGACATTCCTCAAGGAGTTCTTTGACAAAACGCATTAAGTATTAACAGGTTGCTGCGGCGCAATAAGACTTCTCCAATGGCCTCTACACTACATGCTAATTTCATTAGAGCTGTTGTGCAAGAAAGACATCTTTGTATGCAAACGAGGGAGCTCCGTATGAGTAAATTACAGCTCGTGCCTGCCAAGTGTGTGATTATGGATGGGAGGTTTTTGGGCTGTGACGCTCATCCAATCATGTGAAGCCTTTTGAGTTGAATCTTTCAAATGAAACTGTACTCGAATACATAGGATTTTGAAACTGCTACAAAATTAAGTGTGCTAAAATAGTGACTATCAACTTACCACCTATTTCACAACAAGTTGTTTGACATACAAGTACAATGCACCATGATACATTGCTGAAAGAATTAGCTGTTAAAACATTTTAGAGAACGCAGTCATCAGTGTTCAAATAACGTCTGAATATCACAGGATTTAGAATTAGCCACACAAAATAAATGAGCTTAGAATTTACAACAGCAAAGGCTGTTAAATAGATAACTTACACAATACCACATGTACTACAGTACATCACCATGCAAAGTGACAAATAAGTCACACACAGACAGTTGCAATACACACACAGACAGTTGCAATACACACACACACACACACACACACACACACTATATAAATAACAATGCATCGGTTAATAAGTTATTAGTTAATAAAATATATCTAAAAAATATAAAAAAAAATATATAAATATAAAATTGTATTTCTCTAACAGCCTTGACATTTTCAAGTGATATATATAATAATAATTAAACCGCTCTCAACATAGATTCCTCTGGGAATTCCTCTGGGAAAACCATTTATAACAATATTTGCCCTGGCATCACACACACACACACACACACACACACACACACACACACACACACACACACACACACACACACACACACACACACACACACACACACACACACACACACACCTCCAGTATGACTGCCACTCATCCATAGAGTGTCATTCTAATGCAAATAAACATTGGCATGTCTAAAGCTAAATCAATGAGTTATATTAGCCGTTCAGAAGCATACGCAGTCCAATGGGAGAGCTCTGGTAGAAATCAATGTTATGCATTTTAAATATTTTCAATCTGGGCTATTATTATAATATTTGTAACTGTCTTATTGTCTGTGAACACATAAGAACACGTTGAGCCAGTATTGATCACTGATGTAAAGCTGTTTTTTTTTGGGGGGGGGGGGCCTTTCTGCCCCTTAATGTTCAAAAATCCCTCAGCGCTGTTATAAGAAGGATATTTTTGGGTGCATCACTGTGTTCTGCTTTGCCTGCGGTTGTGTGGGAATATGATTAAAAGGTAATATTTAGAGTCTTCAGGCCCTCGCATTACAGGGGGTAAGCAAGCTCCTCCAGGTGTAGGATCTGCAACCACCATCAGTAGTGTCCTCATTAATCTGATTGTGTGTCTGATTGTTAAACGATTGTGCTGGAATCCTAATTTACACTGCTTGTCTATGTGTTCCTAAATAGCTGCCTGGAACTGTATGGAACTGTGCCTTCTTACAGCAACAAGTAACTTTTGGAAGTATCATACTTGTGCCATAAATATCCTCCTTCCCACTCACTACTTTGTCAGAAAGCTGAACCTTAACAGTGAACTATATAGTACAGAAAAAAATGAAGTAAAAGGGATTAACCCACAATATCACTTAACTGAAAGTTTTCCTTCCCTTAAGGTTTTCTCTTTTATACTGGGAGGTGCTGCAGGGCTCTTCATCTTGGAGGAAACTGTAGTACTTCAAGGTAGCAGCTAGAACACTGTCAGAGAAGAAGCTATATTGAAGGCTAAAGCGCAAGTCATATTTTCCGGTGCTTTTAAAGCTCGTGCCTCAACACTTCTCCTAGAATATTATCTGTTTTTCGGATCCAAAACTATTTTAAGTGCAGACTTCTTTCTTCACCTGGATTCGTCTTTATATGCCACTTTATGTACCATAAAGATCATGTTTTGTTCAGCCACAGGTGCTGTGAAGTATTCGCTCCCTCCTGCTGCTTCCAAATCCTTTCTGCCTTCAATCTGCAAGGAGACTTATTTTCCCTCACTCGTAGGGGCTTTCTGGTACAGAACAGATCGCCCCATGAGGCTAAACTTTCACACCAAAAAACCCCCCCAAAAAACAGTGGCGCTTGTTTAAACCATTTGTTCAAATTGTATTTTATCTGCGCCAAAACACTTCTTCATATCTGACCAAATGCTTTTAATGACCTTGTTCCATCACCAGTGAAACGGATAGGTGTAAATGAGAGACGCCGGCAATCTGGCACACATTTAATTACTGTTTTTGTTGTATGATTCAATTACACCGAAGCTGTAGCCCTTAATGCTCTCTGAGTTCCTAATTGTCCTTGTCATATATCTGACAACAGGAAAGTGGTAGCTAAGCGTACAGGGTTCTGGATACGTCACCCTGTGTGTTGTTGGGATTGGTCTTAGAGTTATCCAATTGTATGCAGTGAGATTTTCAAATACATGCTTGGTGCCTGCCTACGAGATGGCCGACTTTCATTACTTGATGTCAGACCCTCAATCTTTTGTATTCGGGTCTGGATTTCCAGGCTAAGCAAATCCTGCTTTTGTAGATAACAATTCTTTCCGTGAATGGAAAGACAAACAAACAGTGAGCGGGGTGTGAATCCAGCGCTTCCTTTCTAGACCTGAGATTGTGAAGTACATATGACAGGTGTGAAAATCCTCACCCCAACACCAGCTGGATTCAGAAGGTGACTGACAGCAGAGGGCTCAGTGGAAACATGCTCACAACCGGGAGGTCAATGATGTAGAAGGAAACTTTAACCAGTTTCCCCATGGAAATCATTAGTCTAATTTAATCTCATTTGTGTACAACCAGTGTCTGAATTAAACACCTGCCAAGTACCAAATGCCCAGAGCATTTGTCTTCATTGATAAATAAATAAGGGCAAAAGTGAAAGACTGTACAGACGGAAACATTTCAAAGCCTGGTTTATGTCAAGTCAAGTCTGTAGATTTTGCTCTTTTAAGCTGACCACCATAACATAATGTGCGCCTGTCAAATTAGAGCAAAGTAATGACCGCATTAACCTGTCTGCATAAGTTATTGCATAAGTGTTTCCTCACCATCTGGATGTTGTATTGAAACTTTCTTTGCAGAGCAGAAAAGCTTGAAGAGGGTATCAACATGGCTCTTTCCTTCAGGCGACCAATCATAATGAAGAAATCACATTATAGTGAGTGCAAATTGGTCATTGTGATGAGTAAATATTGTTATAGGATCAAATACCGGCATATGCAGGAGAGACAAAACAATTGACTATCAATTAGTCAATCGTCACACCTAATAATCATCAATACTTTTGATGATTGATTGAGACTGTCAGTAGATCCTAACATGGTTGGCTTGTTCCTTAGAGTAAAGCAAGGATTCCTACATCAATGGTTGTATTCACATGAGTTATGGAAATATTTTTCAGTGGCATGAGCTCAAATTATTCAGTAATCAAACATGGACAAAAGAGGAAATTCAAATATATAGAAATAGTGTATTTTTTTCTGCTTTCTGTCCTTGTCTCTTAACCCCTTACATTTATCTTGCGACCCCTTTGGGGGACTACAACCCTTAGGTTGTTGATAGCTTCTTTACATCATCTTTTGAAGCAAAGAAAAATGCCAGAAATTGGATCATCTGTGTCCTTGGGGTTGAAGAGACTAATCCCTCTTCTTTGCCGTCTAATTTTCTGTCATGTCTAGAATGCCAGCTATCAAAATAAAAGCTCAAAGAAATGCCTGAAAAGCACAGTGCTTTGTAAGACAAGACAAGGAATCTGGGTTCAACGCCGACCTGCTGCCCTTTGCTGCACGTCATTTCCCCCCCCCTCTCCCCTTTCAAGTCAAGGCTGTCCTGTTAGAAACAAAGACCTAAAATGCCCAGAAAATAATCTTCAAAAAAACAATGAATCTGAAAACCTAACCGAAGGATCTAGGGAAATGTGATGGCCCTTTTTCACAATTCTTCTTTGACATTTTATAGACCAAAAAAGCCGAGCAGCACATTCAATCTTAAACTAAACCTACTTTTTTGGCCCTCATTAAAAACTCCTTTTTTAAAAGCTCTTTTTTCCAGACATTAATAAAGCTGTGCAACCACAATCTAAATCTGCTCTGTCTAGTAAGCCAGAAGTCTAGTAAGAGTTGTGTTTGGACACCAGAACAAGAGCACAAAGTGTTTAAACCAACATGTAATGCCTTTTTTATATCATAAGAGCCCATTGAGACCGGAAACCCCAATTTGTTGTTAGTGCAGAACTGGATATCTGTGGGCATTTTATTGGTGCCAAGATCACAATGAAAAGAAAGAAACGTATTACCACAATAGGTTTCTGTCATTGCACCATTAACTTCAAGTAAATAAGACGATATTGAACTGTAACCATCCCACACTGTTTGAGGTTACAAAGAGGTGCTTGAGTGGCCTGGGAAGCCACTTTTACACCCCCTGGTTGATTGCCTTGTGTGTGTGCAGGAGAATATGTTTTTACAAAACAAATATAACAAGATATCTGATTTACTTGGTGTGCAGGAGAGAAAACACATCCTCTATCCTGACTGAAAAGATGGGAAACGACAAAGAAAAGCCAGAGGAAAAAAAAAATCAATCTTTTACTTTCCTGTGCGAGATGGAATTGGATTTTGACAAAAAATAATGCTTTTGAAAGAAAACAGTTACGTGGCTCACCTTCTACGCATTTCTTTCTTTATTTATTTAAGATCCCCATTAGTTGTTACCGTAGTAACAACTATTCTTCCTGGGGTCCACACAAAAGTTGAAACAAAGCAAGACAATCAACGTTACATACAATACAATAAATAAATACTGTGTTATTCATAATTCCACACTATCAATAAAATGTAGTTCGACTGATACCTTACCATTTCCTTCTCAACAAATGTTTGACACAAGTAACCAATGGACACGTACCAGTGTACACTAGTGTCCGTACTTAGGGAAACAACACAACTGAATCCACATTCACATCCCCACTATCATATGCAGATTAAGATTATTATTTTTTGACTAATTGCTAATTTTACTCCCTTTTTAAAACTGTGCTCACTTAATCTGTGTTAAATGCAGTGGTAACAGGGGACTATCATGAAGGCAGCTATATGCAGCCTCCTTCCATTATATGTTGTCTTAACTAGCCGATATATATATAGTAACAAAAGTGCCAAAAAACTTTATGATATTAAGTTTTTCTAAAACATCTTTCTCAAAGGTATGTGAGCACGCACTCATACAGAATACTGTTCAAATCACACACACACACACACACACACACACACACACACACACACACACACACACACACACACACACACACGTTCACAATGGCAGCAGGGTGAAACCCAGTTTTCTTCTTTCCATCGCATCAGCTTGAGCTTGCTTTGATCTGGCATTGATGCTTTATTCTTTCTGACTACCAGCCATAACTCTGAGATATGAAATAGAGTTTTGGTGTCCTAAAAAAAGACAGGTTGAAGACTGTGAATTTGAATTACAGTACACAGCTCTGATGTGCTCGTGCCAACAGATTTAATGAAAGCAAGGGAAGTTTGTGAAACTGCAAAACCTGTGTGTGTGTGTGTGTGTCTTCCAGCTGTGTTCTGTGCTTGTGCATCCAAGCGCGTTACCCTTCTAAGGTATCGTCGCATGTGGGTTGATTTTAAGCACCCTTGGGGACTTTGAGTAGAGTGATTCCATCATCGATCGATTTTATTGGATGATTCGTCTTCATTAATGCTGAGCCGTATTAAAGCGATCCCTGTGGATGAGCGAGACTCCGGGATACACTGCGCTACGCACCACCAAATGTGCCGATTCATCTCAAATGCAAAGAGGGGTCAAAACACTTCCCGGCGCCATATGGCTGTGCATTGACATTAAAGACAACCATGTCTGCGCTTATTTTGGATTTAATTAAAAACTGTTTTAAATCGAGCTGGAGCGTTAACGCTCTTCAGATATTGATGACTCAAAGTACTCTTTACTATTTTTCTTTAACATCAAGTCAAATCATAAAAAAATAACACTGCATTTATCATGCTATCAAGTATAGACGCAAGCAGTATCCGGATATAACATCTATGCCAGTGATCATCAACTGGCGGCCCGCGGGCCGAATGCGGCCCGCCAAGCCGATCGATCCGGCCCGCGACTGGATTCCAAAATTGTGAGTATCAAAGAGAAAATATGTAGGCCTATTCTACACTATGAAAGCAACTAAAAGCAGCAACAACTGAGTCTCTTCTCAGTAATCACCACCATTTATGACTCTATTTAGGCTACACCCCAAAATCAAACTACTCTCTCTTGATCAGTTAACGTTCGAGTAATAACGCCACTTGCGTGGGAGTAGGAAGATTTCAGTGCGGCGATTTTTCTCCGACGCGCCTCTGAATGCTCAGGATATGAAATCTTAAAATTTGAATGCTTAGTGTGGTG
>NC_045756.1:1975906-1979955 GCF_008692095.1 Etheostoma spectabile
AGATTGTATTCTTTTGCAACAGCAACCGTTTCGTTGCAAATTAGGGATACTGGTGAGGCATTCCGGAAGGTTGGCATGATAAATGCGTACGTTTCAGTCCAGTCGTCTTGAAGGACCTGTTTTCAATATCAACTTTGCGTTTCATAGCCTTGAGAGTGCCATTTTACCTCTGTTAAGAGACCCTTCCTGTCACTTCCTCGGTGTTTGTTTTTCAAGTGCTCTGTAAGTAAAGTTGACTTAATTGAGTTGAGGCAAAATATCTCTCACCCTGGTGGTTGTCTGTGGTATAGGTGATTGGAACCCGATCTCATAAGGCCTTCAGTTTTGTAATGAAATGGAAAAGTATTAACAATAAAAATCAATCATAATGTTATACCAAAATGATTTTTTATTTAATTTTTATTTAAGGGTCCGGCCCCAGGAGGACTGTCTGGTAAAATTCTGGCCCTCTGACAAATATAGTTGATGACCCCTGATCTATGCCATAAAGCTCCATGCATAACAAAATGACACCTTTTTCTGAGCGCAATCCTAAAACAGGCCTCACACATACAGTATAGCTGGCATCAGCTCCCTCAAGTAATAGAGATCAACTAAAGCATGATGGGAACCATACTGACAAAAACTCAAATCCTATTCATTACAAATGAAAATAAAAAGTGACAGAATCCATGAAAGTTAGCATTTTTCCATCATTTAACATTTTTTATTTAGACTTTTTGACATTACCCAAGCAAAAATTGTCCAATTATCATGCTTTTTATAACTTTGTAACAGCAACACTGTCATCTAGTAATGCACCGTGTGTTGACCATCCTACTGACATGCAGTCAAAGTGCATAAAGCTTTTAATGGTTGTCCTTTTATAAAACTGTCCTAGCACAGGTATAGCAGCATTTTCATTCAAATTCATATCATTATTATAAAAAGAAACAATTGTAATCAGATAGCACCAGTTGGGAGATGCAGTAGGATTTGAACCAATGGTACATGGTCAGCATCTAACCCCAAGGCCCAGGAGGAACAGTATCCGATAAAGCCTCATGGACATTTCCTTGCCCCAGTGGTTTAAATATCTACAAGTTTATTTTGACAGGTCTTTGGGGATTTTACCTACACCAACACTCAATTGTATCTCATTGTTCAATTAGTAATTGAGCATGCTTCAGCTGCTGTTGTCTCCTCTAAACGTTGCTGCCGATGTGCTTTACATTAGACAGCCAGAGTGCAAACCACAGCCGATAATCGAATCACTGGCAATGATCAACAACAGGCAAGGCCACTGCGGAGCATTCAGCCAACACTATTTGAGATGAACAGAAGAAAGTGCTTCTGACACCAAGTGGTCTTTTTGTCCCCACGCAAAAAACACAGTTACAACACCGACCTGTGCTCACAAAGACAGATCTTATGTTCACGCTGATAGAGTACATGCTCTCCTTCTGAAGTGTTAACATATGAAAGGAGGTTATCATATCTCTTCCTTAAAGAATTCAGCACTGTATTTCACTCTTCTGCCTGTTTGGAACTGACCGTGGCAGACAGACACCTGTCCCGTCCTGACTTGCTCCATCAGCGGGGCAAGGGTGGAACTAGGGCAGACTGTCGCTCCCGATCGCACTAAGTGACAGTCAAATGGAGCACACAAAGTCAACCTCCGGAACCTATTAGCTCTCTTACAGCTCTTCCACTGAGAACTGCTGACAAACAGGCTAACTGTGGGTGTGGGCAAGCGTGTGTGATGATGTGATTCAATTGGACGGCTGAGGGAGAGTGTGTATTAACAGTGAGGTTGGTGTAAAATGTCAGCAGGGGAGTGCAAGGTTCACGGGGAGTTCACGGTAAATGTCTCTCTTTCTCGCTCCCACTGTCCTATCCATCTCGCACACTCTTGACAGCAGGTTCTGCCTGGCTGCGAGGAGACCCCAACTCAATGTATCTGAATCAGTCACACTTGTCCGGCCTCATCTGCAGGGCAAGGATGGAGAAACAAGACGACGGGGCGGAAAAATGAGAGGAGAGTCGGAGAGGAAGTGTGTGTGCTGCGGGACAGCTGGTTGTTGGCGTTTATTTCATTGGCTTTTTATTCCACTGGCTGTCAAATTTATCTACCAGCTGTCAACTTTATGTTTTGTTTCTTTACTATATGCACAGTACAAGGTGACCATAAACTCCATCTGGGGGTGGATAAAAAAATGTCTCAGCACATTATATTTTCCGTCTTCCTACAGACACTGATGCTGCGTTCTTTAATTTAATAACCTTAGTGGACTGCCTTTCATGTTAGAAACCATCTTTGGTTACAGTGAGACCTTCATATAAGCTGTAGTTGCAACTTTTTCCACTCATGATTACTGAATAATTAATGGCATTGCAGAAAGTAGGAATGCTTAAATGCGTGTTAAATTAGACATGAATGTTAAATTGTACCAGCAAGCTATACATGATTTATCATTACATTTGTTAAACATCCCTTAATGAGAAGAGATGTTCCTTCCGTTAAAACGGGCTGTAACACTACGAGGCACTTTTACATCGTACTGTGTGATATGATGATGTAAGATTTACTTCTTATAAAGTATTTCCAACACTGTGAATAAAACCCCACATCTCCCAATCAGAACAACACAGTTTGTAAACAGAAGAAAGGTTCTGTTTCAGTCCCATGTACAGTAAAATACCAAACTGTTGAGCGGTATACACTTCCAGTTAATGATGACTTTATGTATAGTATGTTCTTCTTACCTTACACGGAACAGGAGAGCAACGACACGCTGTCTGAGAATACTTCTTCTACCACTTGTTATGAGTTCCACAACTACAGAAAGGGACTGTTAAAGACAATATGCCTGACAACATCTAGTAGTGTTGCTACAATATGACTTTCCATTCACCATTTTACACATGCTGTATGTAATCACAAATGGCATGTTGCCCCGTAACTGCTGGATGTGTACATGAGCAACTGTGTGCCAACAAATTCCCCATATTTACTTGTTTCTGCTGCCCCCAAGTATCCAAAGAAAATCAGTCACCGCAGGTTTAAATTGAGCTTCCACTTGTGACAAAAGGTAAGGAGATTGCTTTGTCAACTGCTAATCCCAAAGTCAAGAATGCTCATTTTATAAGCCAACAAGGAATGAGAAGTCCCTGAAGTGTACAAAAAACATTAATATCTACAAATTCCTGACAACTGAGCAAAACATTATCTGCTGTTTAAGGTCACATCACACTAAGATTGAAAGCTCCAGAAAAGCTAGTCAATAGAGGATGGAGGACAATACCTCTTAAATGTTTATTTGATGTCTATTACATTGGCTTGCATAAAGCACAAATATCTACAATACACCAAGATAGAATAAAAGATAAGATAAGATACTGAACTTCACTGTGTGGATCTACGATGCTAATTTAGCATTACTTTTAAATATTAGTATACCATATACAGTAAAGATAAAAGACAGAATGTTGGTTTTTAGCCAGTTGTAAGAAAATAAATATTAAACACCTGCAGAAAAGTCATTGATCAATTTCATAAGCTAAGAAAAATCCGCTAAGAAACATTGGTATGAAACCTTTCATACCACTCAGTCTATTCCCACTACTTTGGCCTTTCTCGCCCGAGGCAGTACAATCTATCGAAGCTTAATGAGCATGAGGGTATTACTGTGGCTGGGAGTAGAAAATCAGCTGGGTTGTGGGTCTTAAAGTCACCTTGGCCACACATACATGTGAGGCCCGGCTCCCCCTCCAGCGTCACCTTGGCCTCGGAGCCCACATGCTTCACCTCACCGCCAGCCGTGCGACCAAAGGGCCTTTTGGACAAATGCAGGGGCTTAGGGGGCAATAATATCCTAGATATTATATCCTGAGGTCACTGGGACCACATGGCTATGTGAACCTTGTTGGCTTGATTTATCACAGTGGCAGATATTTCTTTCTGAAGGATGTCTAATGAAGGCCGCAGGAGAGGGCTGGAATTTCTCTTTGTTGAGTAAAGATGCCTGTGTGTGTGTGTGTGTGTGTGTGTGTGTGTGTGTGTGTGTGTG
>NC_045756.1:1982465-1994965 GCF_008692095.1 Etheostoma spectabile
GCAGCCAAATAAATATGCATGCCTGCGCTCAGCCTCATTTGCATCCCGGAACTACGCTTGTCTTCGCATATGCTAATAGGAAGCTGGAGAGGAGGGACGACAGAGGGCTTGAAGGGTGGAGGTGGACGTAGTAGAGTGAGTGTATGTGTGTTGGGGGAGGGCGGTTACCCTTGACGGCCACACGCAGGTGTTTTAGCTCGGCTGAGTGCGAGTGCGGGCCCTCGAGCCGACCTAAGGTTAGTGCCGTGTTTGACTCAGACACTTCACCTTCCCGCAGCCGCTCTCCAGCAGACGGAGAGGGGGGAGGGGGCTGTTACAGAGGGAGGGAGGTGATAAGATGAGAAGAATGCTGTATGTCAAGAGTTTGTGTCTGCATTTGTGCGAGGGATGGTCAAAACGAGAGAGAGAGGGGTTGGGCCAGGATAACACAGGATCCCTGCGTAAGCTCTTTACAGTGAGAGATTCAAACAGAGCAAGAGATGCCAGCAATTACTGTAGCTGTTGCAGCGAGAGTACAAAAAACAAAGGGCACGCTCAAAACAACGCCTTCTTGGACAGTTTTCAGTGCAAAAACAATCAAACAATGCTTGTTTTGTGTAAAGATGTAATAACTTAATGCAAATATAACGAAGAGCATCTGCTTTTTGTTGTTAAAACACACTTGATGCACTTGTTTATCTTTCAAGTGGTATTCACTGGTTGTTTGCCCACTGATGAGTCTTCAGTCTGCTATTGCTTAATTGTTTTTTGTCTGTATTAGCATGCTGCCCTCTTGAAAAGCCTTTGGGTTTTTTCTCTTTCACTGTGAAGTCAGCGAGGACGGGTATTGATGAAGTGGCGCCACTGGAGACTTGGTTGTTTACTCAATATGATTTTTTTTTTTCATCAACTGCAATAAAGCAAAAATATTGATACAAAGATGTGATGGAAAAGAGAAATGCATGGTTCACCGGTTTAATATCTGCAACAATAAAAAAGTCTGGGTTTTTATTGGCTAAAAACTCAAACGGTGACGCCATGACGTTTTGCTCATAAGGCCGAGCTCATCACAGGTTCTCAAGCTAAACATGAAAGAGGGGAAAGTAATTATGTCAAATTACAAAAAAATATCTACCTTCAATGGCTTACATTTTGGAAAACGGATCCTTTTAGTTGAATGGAGTCCAAGCACTGAATACAAAATCAAGGCTTTTATGCGATGTGATGACACTGATTGATGAGCCTTTTTTTCTTTTTTCCTTTACAGCTGCTGTTCGTTGCATGTTTCGCCAACTTTTACAAGCTGCTTTCGTGTTTATCAACAACGGCAGGGGGCTGTCATTTCTAAAATAAATGCCGCACATCATCCTGCTGCTTTATGATAAAACGCAATAAAATAATCCTCATAAAATAAAAATGATTAAAGGGTTGCGTTTCATTGCTAAAGTGAGAGTCGCGCTTGTCTGTGACATTTATTGTGTCCACATAAAGTCGTATTGAACAACATAAAATGTGCTTTGTGTGTGCTCTGCTGGACTCTACTGCCAGTTTCCATTTGAAAGTTATGAGCTTAGAAACCACTGAGGCTTATAATTAAACATTCAAACATCAACTTTAACATTAATGAAGTCCTACTGTGCCCTCCCTTAGTCTCTGGTAACTTTCCCAAAAATGTTCCCCTTTTTTTGAATCCTCTCCTTTCACAGCTTGAAGAAATATTTTTGCGTGCTTGTGTATTACCATTCTGAGTGTGTGTATCAGGTGCATGCGTGTGCGAGTGCACGCATGTGTGCGTGGCTTTTTGAGCACTTTTCATCTGCAGCGCTAAACAGCTCGGCAACGCCAATTTTTCATGGATTACTACCTCTGCCACGAAACACATCCACACATGACTAACATCTGAATGAGAAAAAAAACACTAATCTCTTCCACGTTTGATCTTGATTAAACATCTTGTCAGATTTGTACGATTATGGTAATCATAGCGACTTTTGATTTTGGCAGAAGTGGGGGGGGGAGAAAACGAGTCAAATCAGACTGAGGCTGAGCCGATTACACAGCTTTGACGTTTTCCTTGAAGACGGAAATACATGAAAATGATGTTTCGCTGACGCTGTGGCAACATGATGACACAACACAAGCGGCTCCGGTTGTTATTTGTACAAATCTAAGTGTGTTTGGCTAAAAATAAACAGATTTCTGGGAAGAAGTGATGTTGGTTCAAAGTAAATCAAAGTCAACGCTTATGGCATCCTGTTTGTTCGAAGGGTTTGATTGCCAGCAGGGGGTTAATATGTCCTTCTCTCTTCCTAATGAACATCCTGTTCTTCTTTTCAGCAGTGTAAATAACAAAGGATTACACATGCAATGCATTTTTGGTGAAAATGGAAGTTTTTTAGAAGCCAGAATTAGAAAGTAGAAGCGGGAGTAGTTTCAGTCCAGTCCAGTCAAGCAACTTTTATTCGGAGTGCTAAGGAAAGTCTGTGTGCCTACAACCCATATCCTAGACAAATTAGGACAGATTAGGTCCCTCCACATAATTATCAAAGTTGTGAAACAGTGGGGAACTTGCCTTAAAGCAGTTTCATGCCCACTGATTCCAGCTATCATTGCTACCAGGCTCTGACAATTTCTGCTTTCAGTATCTCTGAAAAAGAAAAAAGAAGAAAAAAAACAGCTCGGTTTGCTCCTTAAAACCCTCAACAATACCTTTCAGAATCACACTCCTGAGGAGAAGAACTCGTAAAGATGTAGAGCACTGAAATGTTCCCTCTGTTTTTCTGACAGCATGTCATAAGGTTAAACCCTTTCCCTCCAGAGATCAGATATGATGGTAGACGGACACAGCGCCACACTGCGACTGAAACCTTTCTTTTGTGGCGTTCCGGGCTAGAAACTATTGGATTACACCTTTTGTCTTCCTTTCTTCACACACACACACACACACACACGAGAGAGGTGTTCTTGCGTCTTGAGTGGCTGTGTTCAGGCACAAGCAAGAAACATTTCTCTTACCCGTTTCACCTGCCTGCCTAGAATGCTGTATTCCTGCCAGAGTCACACAGCCCTGTCAAAGCCTGTACCCCCCCCCCCAGCTCCTTGCGTCCATCGCTCGATTGAGAAAAACACAACACATACGCAAAAAAGGAAAAGGAGAGAGTGTGATTGTGTTGCTCATGTCATCCTCACAGTTACATGAAAATAGCATCACAGAACCTCCACCCCCATCCCCATCTGCCGTCATTACTGACGAGGCCAGGCAGAGCAGGGTGCAGGGAGCTGAGCTGCTCCCCTCTCTGTCTCCAAGGGGAAGGGAGCTATGTTTCAGCACCACAGACAGCGCCACTGCTAGCCTGCTAGACGTCCCAGCACTGCTAGATGCTGTGTGCTGGGGCAATTCAGCACTGGCAGCTGGACAGCTCCCCCTCCACTCTGCCTCCTGGCTGGCCCAGGGCGGAGAAGAGGCCAGCCTGGCTGAAGATATTAGATTTTCAACCTGCTGGGGACTTGCGGAGAGAGCCGGGAGGGGGGAAGGGGACGACAGAGATACAGATCAAGGATAAAATGTAGACAAACACAGAGACAAACTGACATGTGGCAGGGAGGGTGAGAAGAAAAAGTAGATGGTTTTAAAACAAATTAAGAACTAGCACATCCTTTCTGATGAATGTCCTCCCTTTCTCCTGTATCTCCCTGTAACGACTGGCACTAAAAGATTATACTTCAAACTTTGAGTGTTTGTGTGTTTAAGGACTTGCATGACTTGTGTTGAACAGTTTTTTTTAAAGGTGAGGCTACATGGGGCTGCACTTGACTCCTTTGCCTGGTAGTTTAGCTGAGTTATAATGAAGTATTTTATCCACAGAAAGCTTTGCTTGGCCCAGCGGACAGCAGACACCTACTAAAAATCCTGCTTTTCCACGTTCACCCATACTCATTTTATATGGATGTGAGTGATTTGCTTCTCAATGCACTGTGGCTAACAACATATGTAGGAAGATAAAACACCCGCGACTTTTGATTTTCTATCACCCTGGTGAGATCCCAGATTGCCACATCTGGGCAACTGTACCATGACTAGTACTTCTGATTGTACGGCGCGTCTAATGTGTGCTACAAGTGTTGTTAAATGATGCAATGTGGTCAATAAAGGTTAATTGGTTTGACCAACAATCCAAAACCCTAAAGCCTATGATGATGTAAAAAGGAAAGCAGCAAATCCTCACAGCTGAGAGGCTAAGAGCAGAAAACATTTTTGCTTAATAATAGAGATGTAACTTAACTCACAATTCAATGCAATGCACGATTTTAAGTTCACAATACAATTTTCTCACGATAGGTTTCAAAAGAACGAGCTGCAGACAAATGACTGAAATGACTGACCGATGTCCTGCATTTATATAAACTGTGCAAAACTACTGGTGTTTCCTTTTATCAAAAGTGCATTTGGTGGGGCGGCCTCTAGCTCCCCCTGTAAGAGTGTTAGCTCCATTCAAGGCTGGGTCCTGCAGTGGCCCGGGTTCAAATCTGACCTGCGGCCCTTTGCTGCATGTCACCATCCCATCTCTCTCCCACCATCCTGTCTATCCACTGCAACTGGAATTGTATGTCCTCATAAAAACTACTAAAAACAAATCTACTAAAACAAATCACCCCATCTCTAAATACCTAAATAAATAGAAAGAAATCCCTTCAAATAAAAAAACTAAGAGCACATAGTGACAAGTGAAAATCAAAAGTAGATTACACCTTCTGAAACGCCATTAAAAAATTGCGATACCATTTTTTTCTCAACCGGTTGGAATATTTAGACATTTATATCCATTTCAACTGATTCACGATGCATCGTTACATCAATATTTTTTTAATGCCTACTAGTTGTTGGCTTGGAAACAACTGTTTCTCCTGGGATCCAGTGTTAACCAAGCCTGACATGTATTCACGCCGAGGTCAGCGCTATCGCCCACGTCACTGTAGCATGGAGGACATATCAGACTTACACTGCAAACCATAAAGTCTATCAAAAAGCAAGCAGAGAAGGGAAATGAAACCTTAATGGAGAGTGAACACTTTGTCTGAGTTCACACATGCGCGCACACACACATATGCATGCACGCACACACGCACACACACACACACACACACACACACGCACACAAACATACCAAGTGTTGCCCTTCCTGTGAACCTTGCAGTCACAGTCTGAGGACAGTGGGACAGTGGCCTGGAGGTTCAGCAGTGAGCTTGTTACGGCAAGGTCGCCTTTTTTAGTCCCAGAGCAGCTGGGAAAATCTATGTGGGGAAATTGAGTGAGAAAGGCTTCCACTCCCTTAACATCTTCCGTAGAGGTGCCTTTGTGGAAGATACCCAACCCCACTTTGCTCAAGGGGAATAGCCGACAGTAGTAGAAGGCAGTTATAAAGAGCAGCAACAGTGTCACTATGTGTTATAGTGTGAGTTCGGAGGAGGACACAGTTGTAACAGAGGATGAGAGCTTGGTCAAAAGAATCCCTCGACAAAGTTTTTTTTAAGGTCACTGAGATGGGAAGTAGTGAGAGTTTCTTTGCGAGTAATGAATTGTGAAAAGGAGTTGAAATGATTCCGAGAGAACGCCAGGTTCAAGGACAATCAGCTGCCTGCCCGCCGGCCAAAAGAAAATACAAGGTGGAAAAGTGATTGTGAAATCAAAGAACTAAAATACAGAGGCACAAAAGAAGAACTCAAGTTACAATAACAGGAAAAACTGAAAAGGAAAAAACAACAGGGCAAAGACGTGGGAAAGAAAGTGGCTAATTTGTGTCAAAAGCCGGCACCTCAAAATAAAAACTTCAAAGTGAAGTAGCACATTACCTGCAAACCTGCAGACCAAGTGACCAACGCGTCCATGCTCTGCACCGACTACAGTCTCGTAGAACATACAGTACTAACTGCAAGACTAGCTGTTACGTGTCGGTGAAATAGAGCGAGCCAGATTAATCACCAGAGGCAGTGAGACAACAAAAGGGCATGTGGTCTTTGATGCAAGCAGACAGGGCCTTCTCAGAGGCATTCACATGAATTAGGCTCAACGTGAGGCTCCTAGTAGGCTGAGACACCTGTTTCTTTAGCACTGCGAGGACTCCGGCCCTCCTACAGAGCCGAGAACAGTAGAGCTTCAGAGGGTTCCCTGGAGTCTCTCAGAAACCAAAGTTACGGGCTAAATCGCTTCCCGCTGTGAGTCTAACTAGAACAAACGGTGTGTGTTTCATAATTCGTTTGCTTTTTGTTTTTTTTATTTTTTAACCTTTATTTATCCAGGTAAGTCGATTGAGAACAATTTCTCATTTGCAACAACGGCCTGTCACATTCACACAGTTCCACAGTCATACCTGGAAGCTGCCCAGTACAACCACAGTCTGATCTGCTGCCACTGGGCAGCTCCACTGGAGGGGTTGGGGTTAAGGGCCATGCTCAAGGGCACCTCAGTGGTGGTGATGAGGGAGGGACAAGCTCTGCTCTTTCACTTTCCCTACCCAGATTTTATCCTTTGGGTTACTGTCTATATTGAATAACATTATATAGATGCATAGAATATATTCAGTGCAACATTGTAATTTCCCCTTGGGGGATTAATAAAGTATACATTATAACAGATACGCACAAAAAAAAGAAGATCATATGCATTCACGTTATTCACACTTTAGAGATACATTTTCAATTGCATCAGCACGTGGTAAATAAAGATCAGAATTTCTGCATTGTCAAAACGTTTAAAAAGACCAACCCAGCGTTGAAAATGAACCTCCCACTCCCTTGTTCCTGTAACACAGTCACTTGGGTTACACGTTGTGCGACCCAACGGTGTACGCAACAAGTCCACATCTGCTGCGCATCACAACACATTAAATATAAGCAGGTTAAATGAAAAAAAAATACTTTGTCACAAATTAACCCATTAACATGTTAAACATTGTAGCTTGACAACATGTGTAGGTAGGACTTGTCTTTTCGTACCAAAACAAACCTTGAAGAAAAACTGTTTCTACAGCGGACTGTGGCTGTACTGGTCAACTCCCAGATGCCAGGTTTGTATAAATGTAAAAACATAATCCCACAAAAAGAACATGTTTTTATACCTGTGAGCAACACACAGCACTGTTAATCTTGTACTGTTGAGCACTGAGCAATACTGGTGATTAAATGTCTTGCTCAAAGGTACATGCACAGGGGTTGATAATCCTCCACAATTCGATTTGTTTTCACGGAGTCAGGGATTTTTTTATTTAAAGAAAAGGAGGAATAAATACATATAATACATATCATAGATGAGAGACAATGGCACCCCCTTATCCCCCCAATGAGAATTATTTGAATGTCAATACCACGACCTCTCCCAGCAGTGATGAGACATTGAATATTTGTTGGTAACAAAAAGGAAGTGAGAAAAAGACGGAGATGAAAAGAAGAAATGGGATCGGAGATAGATACACTGACTCAGATGGGTAAACAGGACAAACAGACGCAGATTCTGATGGAAAAATGATGAAAAAAATAAAAAGATTTTGACTGAGGGAGCGTGAAGGCAGCGGCTCATCATTAGCACCATCCCCTCTCCCCCCCGCTTTGTCATTGACAACCAACACAGCCATATCTGCATCCGAGCATCTAAACGTTATCGAATGGCTCACGGAGCTATGAAGCGAAGAAGACAGGTGGAATTGCATTCTAACGCCTCCGATTAAGCTGATCAATAATGGCCTGTTGAGTTCTGCAGGCTATACGAGGGAGCAGAAGAAGGGAAGCGAGGATGGGAGTCAGGGGGAAGAGGCGGAAGGAGGGTGGGGGATAATAATGGGGTGACAAGGGCTGTGACTGAAGGAGGGGGGAGAGAAAAGACAAAAGGAGAGAAAAGGATATAGGAGAACAGAAGTAGTGTTGGAGATGAGGAAAGGGTGCAAAGTCAGACAAAGGATGGATAGGATGAAAAAGAGGGGGAAAAAAAGTTTGATTACAGCAGGGAAGGTTATTATGCTGCAGGAAGAGCTGAGGAGGGCACAGGTGGACAAAGGAGGGACAGAAAGCATGGAAAGCGCAGCACTTGAGTGAAAAGACAACATCTCCCCTCTCTCCCCCAGTGATGATTTCCCCAGAGAGAAGGAGGGGAGCAGTGGCAAGGATAAGATTTGCTTATGGCTGAAAATGTCTCACTCCGTCTCGTTGCTGCTGTATCTTTCTCCATTCCCGGTTTCACCCAATTGAACAACATCCAGACGAGCTGGAGACAATATAAATATGTCCCGTCACATAAGTCTTTCATACAATCTTAATACTGAAATCTTGCTCATTATTTCCCCTTTTCATTTCCTCTGTGCTGTTTGGCGAGTGGCTCAGCAGACAACGTGAGAGAACAAACAAATGTCAACACAGGAAGATGTATCGGGGCTGAATTACATCCAGCAGACTCCATGCTAAACTGTCTTTGTGTGTTTGTGTGCAGACTGTTTGCTAAATGATAAGCTCAGCTCCGAAAACATGCAAAGCACATAACAAACACCAGGATTAAGACTGCGCAAGCAAATAAGCCATTTCATGCTCAGCGTGAGCTACAGGTGTTTATTACAGCTGAATATGAATACGCGCACGCACGCGCGCACACACACACACACACACTCACACACACATTTGCACACACACGCATGCACGCACATGAACTTTTTAGTGTCACACATGCGTACATCAGAAGGCTCAAACACATTTCTAATTCTAGCTTTTAATGTCACATCTTAAAACAAATTTACATAATTTATACCCATTCCTTGAACTATAAATACTAAAGATCTAGTGCCACATTTTGATGCTAATATCAGTACAGTTAAGATAACGACTTAAATAGGAATTAGTAGACGGTGTTGTGTCTGGATATGTGCATGTGTTCCACCAAGTGTTACTACTAAGATTACCTTAAGATCTAAATGCAAATAGTGCAAATGAGCTCCACTAAGGTTGGTAGATCCAGGTCTCTCTCACACTGTAGTACATATGTGCAAACATGTTTCTACCACTGTAACTAATGGGGGAAGCTTGCTAGAAAATCTTTGAATAAATATTATAAGAGAAAGAACTATATATATTCTGTATATACATATTAGAAATATATACCAGATGTCACATAATGATTAAAAGGGGCACTCCACTGATTCTGCATTGCACTCATATGAGATCAGATTCACAACGTTTTAAAAAGCAGAACCAGACATATCTTTTTTATCCCACACATTCTTCTTCCTTGTATACCTACATTACCCACAATGCAACTCAAAGACAAACCGTTAAGCCACAAACAACAGCTTTCTTCCCATATACAGTAGCACCACCCAGGACCTGTAAACAAACTGATTTGTAAAATTGGTGAACTGCCCTTTAAATAATTGGTGTAACACATTTTTTTCGAGCATGTCTTAAAACAATACTCACGTGCCCGAATGGACATTGGAGAAGTTATTGGTTGCTGCTACTTTTTTCTCCATAGTGGCCATAAATAGAAGGATTTCGAGTAGGACATATTCACAGTTCTCATTCTGGGAAAAAACATTCTTTTTTAGTACCAAATAATAAAATAACCTTAACCTTCTGCTGAACATAACAATGCATTTTTGCAGGGAATCAAGACTGTAGAATTTGTCCCCCAAGGAGTCACTTCATAGATTTCTATTGTGTGTCTCAGAAAGTCCCCAGATTAAAAAATCATATGACTGGTTGTTGTTGAAAAACCTTTTTCAAAAATCTTTTTCAGGGACAACCAAGGTAGGTTAAATAAGAAAGTTTAACCCAAATTCTGCATTGGGTTCTGGAGGAAAACCTTCTTAGCCTTTGCAAATTGGTTTGTCTGTGATTACAAATTAGTATCTATACTGTGTTTTTTCCCTTCTACTACTTTTCCCCTCTAAATCATCTTTCCCATAGGCGGCACAATCAAACCCAAGTGTAACTTGGTCTATCTTTAACAGAATGAGAGTTTTAATAAAGGTTGTCTGTTCTGTTGCTCGCATGCTGGCTCAGCCATGACATGCCACTATGGGATCTGCTACCTGATTGGCTGTTTGCCAGCAGCAACAGGAGGGGAGGAAGCAAGTGTGTGTGTGTGTGTGTGTGTGTGTGTGTGTGTGTGTGTGTGTGTGTGTGTGTGTGTGTGTGTGTGTGTTGGGGAGTTTGTGCTCCAAACGTCCCGCTCTGCAGCACTCAGAGCGTTCCAGATGGCTGTGATTTATGGACCTCTCAGAATGGTGGGACTAATGAACGCTACTCGACATGTGTTCGGGATGGAGGGACCGTGTTCGGCCATCACTCTGGCTTTGAGGAGGGGGTCTCGGACATTGCAGAATAGGTACTGATGGACGGTGAAAAGCGCTGTAGGCACAGGCTAGTGATCCATCTGCTATGTTGGATGCTAACAGATAAAAAACAAGAGTCCAGAAATAAACACAAGAGCTACAAACTAATTCAATTTGCATAATTCATTATCTGATTAAATTAAAATATTAGGCTAGAGTGGAAGAACTACAGGTAGCCATTGTTCAGCCCCTGGACATATTTCTATTCCTGCTGATTGCACAATATTAGCCATTCTGTATCATCACAGTCATTTTATGTTCTGACGAATATACCCCTCATGACCTGACAATCTCTAATCCAACAGTTATTATTTTGGTGAACTACTTATGTGATTACCGAGCTATTTGTTTCACAGGAGCAGAAATGGTTACAGTTACCATTTTTATAGTAGATCAGTGTAATCCCATTACACGGATGTGTTTCTCTTCCACCCTGGCACGCTTTTACCCAGTAGCATGCTCCAGGTGAACATTAGAAAAAGGTTAAATTGATAATGCATGGTGTTTTCAAAAATGGCAACTTTTAAGGAATTAAGAAAATAAATCCTGTTTATAAAAAGACGGTGTTTGTTTTCTCTGTGTACCGAGGCCCACATAATCCCCAAACTGAAGCAAAACATGCACGTCACAAAAGCAACAGATTTTCACCTGTGCGAGGTGAGAACCCTTGCTGCTTTCTAGCAGCTGAATGTCATCGTTCACAAGCTGCGAACTAACGCTGTTTATGGACAGTCTCTCTTATTAGACACTACCGCATTAAACGCCTGCCACTAAAATGAGGAAATTAAAGGAAAGGTTATATATAACAAAGCAATGTCGTAAGAGCAGTGTAGCTTTTTTTTAACATGCACGTAAAGTTTTTGCTGACAAGGTTTACTTTAAATTGGATTTATTACAGACTACACATTTTGGCAGATGTCCAACCTGTCTCATCACTGTCATATATTGTGGGACCATTTGGAGTGAAAATTGAAAGACAGAACAGAAGAATTATCTGCCTTTGCATGCTTTTTACCTTGAACACTGTCCTGTTATTTATTATACGTTAATTAAATAATACAATGATTATATTCTTAGTATATTCTTAGTGTATTTTAAAGATAATGTCTTTGGCCTTTTATTTTTTTAGGACAGCTGAACACAAGGTGGGGAGAGAGAGGTGGGATGACATGCAGCAACGGGCCGCAGGTCAGAGTCGAACCATGCCCGCTCTACCAGGTGAGCTACCCACGCACCCATTCTTCGTGTAGCTTAAAGAAATAGCTCAACACTTCCTAGAGTGGAAACAGCCGACCAGCCCGGTCCAAGGGAAAGAAAATCAGCTAAAAAGCTCCTATAAAGGTCTAGAATATAACTAATGAAGCTGTTAACATGCACAGTTAGAAAAGGGTTGTGTAAATATTCCCGGTTTGACCGAGTCTAATATCTCTTCAGCCCCAAGAGGTTTCAAGCTACATCAATCATTTCGTTTCAACCGTGACATGCTGTCAAAGTGTTTGGTTGTAAAAATACCAAATGTCTAACGTAAGAAATTAGCTTCTGAGGTTTTCTACTTTTGATGCAAATTTATAACAGTGCTCATTACCGTTTGTTTTTAATTGTAGATTAAATGCAACTTAGACTTTGTAAATATTGAAGATTGTTATTTTCAATGCTTATTTCAGACTTCTGTTGAATCTCCACATAACATTGTAGTGTAAAGACGACAATTTAATGTTTTATGTGCCAAACTATATCTTGGCAAGGGCCAGTTGCTGAGCAACCGGTGGAGATTCCAGGAAGTTGCTGGTCCTGGCCAAGAAATAGTCTGGCTCACAACACCCAGTTAAACTGCAACGTGATGTTTTTACACACTTTGTACAGATTTAACAAACAGGATGAAAAATGTCAATCAGTGAGCTTTAGAGGTGATTGTGGGAAGATTGTGTTACTTTTGGACAGAGACAGGATAGCGGTTTTCTTCTGTTGCAAGTCTTTATGCTAAGTTACCCGGCTACTGGCAGTACCACCAAACTTGGTCTACAGACATGAGGTTATTGATCTGCTCATCTGAAGTGAATACGTGTATTCCCATATTTCTTTTGCCTGAGGTTGTTACATAATCATGATTTTGCTACTTAAAAAGTGTCAAATCTCAATCTAAGCTGGATT
>NC_045756.1:1998531-2004174 GCF_008692095.1 Etheostoma spectabile
CACACACACACACACACACACAAACACACAGTAGTCAAAGTCTCAAATAGAGTGATCAGCCACATGGATTTAATACACACTATAATACTGTACTACCAATCTGAAGGCCTGAAGGACATGCATTTCTCCTCACACACTCAGGCTCACTATCATATAAAGCCACTTCAAATTAGGCTGTTTAATGTTATAGTATAGTCATAGATTTTACATGTATGCAACGCCTCCTGTTAATTTTTAATTTTGTGTGATGAATAAAAACGTAAAGGAGGACATTAAAGACCTCTGTGAGGAATTTGAACAATGGGAATGAATGGTGGAGCAGCAGAGGATGAGCAGTAAAACTCATTAATGCATGTCACTCTTCAACAGTTAGACCCTTTGCCATTGATTTTCCCCACCGGCCTCATTTATTGTTTATAGCCTCACATGACTAAACGAGGAAAGGAACATGGGTTAGACTAAACGGCCCCAACATGTGGATGGCTTGCGGTCATGGTGTGCATGAATAAAACAGGGAGCTACCATCTAGGATGTTAATGTTGAGTTCTGCAAATACGTCCAAGAACATCAGAAAATAGTAAACTCCTAGTCACAGTTACCTAAATTGCTTGTTTTGTCTGACAAAACTCAAATATTTTCAATATATTCTATAAGACAAAGAAAAACAGAATAATCCTTAAAATTGAGCAGCTGGAACTAATTAATGTTCTGCATTGTGGCTTGAAAAAAGACTTTATGATTAATCAATTACCAAAATAGTTGGCAACTTGGCGATTCATTTTCTGCCCATCAACTCAGTGTGTGATCTTCTAATTTTTCCCGCTCTAGTCATGTTCTTTTTTGTGTGTGCATTCATGGGTTTTATCTTCTTAAAGTACTTCTATCGGGACAACCATTTTGATCATTTTGTATTATAAAAATGCAAACATTATCAGCTTCTCAAACTACTCAGATGTGCTACTTTTTATTGTTGTACATCACAATACACTTGCATTCTGGATGTTTGGTAGACAAAACAAGCAAGTAATTACAAACTAAACAAATAATCAATCCATAATGAAAGTCAGTGGTAGCTCAACCATAATAGCTGCCCGCAGTCTTGGTGGCCCACACCCACAGAAACTAACAGCAAGGTCATCACATAAAGCCCATAACCTGAACCTCAGTTCCCAGCACACCCAGTATGCACATATGCACACTGTCACAAACCATGAGCCCTAACTGGCTACCACTGTGCTTCATATGGAGTGGTGCCATGTCTTCTGGCAGCTCCGGGCACAATAACCCAGTCAGTAAATTAGCAGCGATAGCATCACTGGCCCCGCACAGCAAACAATGGCCCCTCTCTCTGTCTCGCACACTGACCCAGGGCCAATTCGCATGACTCTCACTTGTGTCAAATGGACAAATATCGGTTTGTTTACACACAAACACACTCAACCACACATTGTTGATTTCAGTGCATGAATTGCTGGAACAGATTTACCAGCCCTTTTCACCTTCCTAAGTCTTGCCATACACAAACACTAACTGTTTTATAGCACACATGCTTACTCTGGGATTGTCAAGTCATCTAATTGATTCTTATTGTCTTAGAAGACTACTTAGGCGTGATTATAGTCTGACATGTATTAGGACATTTACATTTCACAGAGAGATCAGTGGCAAGTTTTGCTCAGCTGACCTCACTTGGCACTCATTTTCAATTTTTATTCCTTGCAAGCTTTCTACAACTTCACTCCCAGAAACTACAGGCGTTCTGCAGCTCAAGAAGACGCTGCAGATGGCTGAGCATGTTGAGCACAGGAGTGCATCTCCCTCCCTCTGTGCTGCTGATGGACTATCGGGCCTTCTCATGATCACTTACTGAAGTAGGGATCCCGCCAAGAGATTATGATTGGACTACAATTGCCGGCTAGCTGGGAGGCCCTGAATTTGATTCAGTGCTTGAGCTTTCTCCTCCACTTATCTGATTGTCTTGTCATCGCAGGAACACGTTGACACATTGCACATTCAATGAAAACTTTTTCAATTAACTAAACATGCCAAGCCAGGCGTACATGATACATATGATATGATAATGAGACAAGGGGGGTTCCAGGAAATCTTGAATGTGTGTATGTGTGTGTATGTGTGTGTGTGTGTGTGTGTGTGTGTGTGTGTGTGTGTGTGTGTGTGTGTGTGTGTGTGTGTTTGATTCTGCCTGCATGCATATGTGTATGTTGTTTTGCATATAGTTTTGCTGATGCAGGCAGATATGGGCGCTGCTTCTTCACTCAACTCTCTGAGCCTTGAGCTAGAAAGGGGCAAAACCCAAAACAGCAAAAATCAAAGAGTAAGCAAAATCCTGAAATAAATACGCTTACAAACAAACATGCACACAGCCGCAATCGCTCCCCCTTATAACTCATTTTCCACTTCAGCAGCTCTTTGCAAGAAGCGTATTTGATTTACACACAGTGTCCGAGTTCACAGGGGGATGACCTATGAGCTTCAGATCAGCGCAGATCCTCTACTCACACACAAAGAGGCTTCTGTCGCTAAGATGCAGCACTCAAGTGCTGAAGCCTCAGAGTCACGTTGTTCAAATCTATAACAGGGAAAAGACTCCCATTAAGCAACCTTGAAGTGACACAGCATCTGCCAAAACCTGGGCCATGCTTCACACTGAGCGCCACACGCTTCATCACAGCAAAGAATTTCAACTCCTCGGAACCTGGTCTGTGCTACCTCGCCACATAAATGGTTTTGTTTGGGTGGCACAGTGCACCCTAGGATATTGTGGCTTTTTGTTTTCTCAGGTTATACAAGTGAAGGGTTATGTAAGCAATGGGCTAAAATCGGGGCAAAGCAGGAGTGCCACACCCACCCACCTACGGACAACAATAAAGAACTAGTGGGGGGGGGGAACCAAGTGTCTTGCTTTAAAAAAAACATGCGCAAATTAAAACCTTCTTGTCCTGTTATTACAAAGTAATAGCCTTTATATTAAATATATCTACACCATAGATACAGAAAATAAAGAGCTACGCTGATCACCCATTGATTACACTATAAAAAGGCATTCCTGTTTTACAACACACATTTATCTCACTGACTCATTCTGACCCCCCCAAAAAAACAATACTTGATTCTTTTTCTTTTCCTTGGATTTTTTGACAACACCTCAGGTGGCAGGAGCAGAGAGCAGTGCACAGTATTCATAAAGCTAACATATACTCATTCTTGAAAGGAGGAGGATCAAAGTGAAAGAGAAAAGCAGAAGAATTGTTTGCTACACTTTGGGACAATCGATCAATAGGTCCAACCTGTAGTGTGGTGAAAATTGTTACACTGAGTACTGTATCTCTCTGGCAAACAACACAGCACAAACTTCAAAGTGGTAACAATGAGCTGTCCCTTTTTTCATTTGCTCTCACATAACAAAATATGCTTATACATGTATGTTTTGTAAAACCCAAAGTAATGGTTTTAAGTGGAGCCTTGGTGGTAAAACAATCCACCTTATAGCATTCCAATAAATGCTTTTAGTGATGTAAATTCAGGGTTTGTTCTGCTTTGAAGGAATAGTATTCTAATCCCACAGGTAACTGGTCGGCTTTAGACATTGAGATTTAGACACTGGACTAAAAGCAGATGCACACACAGCAAACAAACATCAACTGTAAATATTGGTTTTGATGTTAGACCCTTAGAATCAAAGAGAAAGTTCTTCTATGCTGATTTACTTTTCTTCTTTGCTCCAGAATCCTACTGGGAAGAACTCATTATAGAACCTCTCCACTCAGAGTAGACTCAATAGACCAAAAAGATATTGTTAAAATAGAGGTAGACCTTATATTGGTTGATGAAATCATTTTATATCAGCAAGCCTAAGAGCCCTATTTTAACGAGCTAAGTGCACGGCGTGAAGCGCCTGGTACAGGTGCGTTTAGGGCGTGTCCAAATCCACTTTTGCTAGTTTGACAGCGGACAAAAGGGTCCGTGTGCCGGGCGCGTGGTTCTAAAGGGTTGTATTTGGTGTCTTGATTAATCATAGGTGTGTTCTGGGTGTAACATGCAATAAACCAATCAGAGGTCATCTCCCATTCCCTTTAAAAGCCAGGGAGGGTTATACTTTGGAGCATTGCTATTATGATATCAGATTTGCACCGTCATATTTTTATTTGTAATCTTTTGCCTGTGTGTGTTCTGCCGTGCTTCCCTGTGTGTGTGTGTGTGTGTGTGTGTGTGTGTGTGTGTGTGTGTGTGTAACAAGCATAGTGTGTGTTAGCTGCACACGAGCCTAGGTGCATTTTAGTAATGCGCTGTAAAAATAACTATGAAATGCTGCGTTATTGACTTTAGATCAGGTTTTTGTTGGTCAATGGAGTGATCACTTCCTGCTTGCTCAAGATAGCAATACGCCCAGAGTGCACCTGAACACACCTCCCCTGTAAGACCAGCAGGTGTTTGGTCCCTTGTCTTGTGTGTGTCTGTTTATGTGTGTTTGTGCGTGTGTCTGTTTCTGCGTGTGTTGTTTTTTCTGTCTCTCCCGTCTTTCCTCTCTGTTTTTGTTTTTATCTTCTTCTTTTTTTGGGCCCTGGGATGCGTTCTCCATCTCGGTGTATTGTTTGTAATTTTTTGTTCCTTAAATATATAAAAAATAAAAATTTGCGTCAGTCTTAACATAGCAAAGACACTTGCGTTGGGCTTTACGTCAAGATAGGGCCCTGAGAGTCTACAGCCATGCTAGCAGCTCTGTGAGGGTGAACTTTGATCTAAATGCCAAAATCCTGATGTTTAGCAGGTATGATGTTTACCATCATCACCATAATTAATGTTATTTTAGCATGCTAACATTTGCTAAACACAGGGTACAGCTGAGGCTGATGGAAATGTCATATGTTTTGCAGGAAAGTACTGGACACATTTTGAGTGCTGGTGACGCCACAGGAAACTCAAGGGATCACCAAAGTTTTTGCAATTCACCAGGAGGTAAACATGGATGGCTGTTCCAAATGAAATGCAAATCCATTTGAAAATGCTTTAGACATTTCAGTCTGGAGGCAAAGTGGTGGACCAACCAACTGTCTGACTAACATCCCCATCCATGGAGCCATGCTGCTAGTGAATCATGTTTACACTTGATTCACAAATTAAGTCTGCTACGAGCAATACATCATTATCCAGTGTATACACTTGTGCAGACTATTCATTTAACCTTGTTATGATATTCATAATGATTACACATCTTTAAAATGGCATCTGAAGACCCTGAAACAAGAGATACTTAAATACTATCACTTGAAAATTTCCTATTGTGCAAATTGTTTAACCGGGACAAAAAGATGATTGGGTTATTCTCTCTCAATATATTTTTGTATATGAGGTTGTGCCACAAGCAAATATTCTACGCCAGTTTTTTATGAAGTAGACTTTGTGACAAAATATGAATCAGTACTGTATGTTTTGTGTCCAGTGAGTTGAGTGATTAGTCATTGTGTTAATCCTCGCTCTGAGGCACGCTGCTGTGAGAGAGTTGGTTGCTGTGTCTAATCTCAGGCATTGCAAGGATAATGATAAGAGTAATGCAGGCCTCAGGGTTGCACCACTCTCCACGTTTGTCACTAAGAATTTCACGCTGTTGTCAAATGAGTTTTG